>NC_056733.1:575962839-576190339 GCF_019279795.1 Protopterus annectens | reverse complement strand
TCACTTCCCTCTGCTCTTACTCTTCCCTAGTCACACCCCCTCTGTTGTCACTCCTTTCTAAATTGCACTTACCTCTGTTCTTACTCTTCCCTAGTCACACCTTCTCTGTTGTCACTCCTCTTTAAGTTGCACTTCTTTCTGTTCTTACTCTTCTTGTTTTTTTCTTTTCAGCTGAACTACCTCAGCCTCTAGACACTTACTGGCACTGACCCACCCCAGTCATTCACCTCTCTTTCGACCCACTTTTGATTAGGTTTTATTTTCTGTTTTAGTCCTTCATATTTAACAGTTGTAATACAGTTTGCACAGACTAATTTTTAATGTTTCTTCTCTGGTCTACTCTTGTTGTTACCCGCCTCTGAACTGAATCTACAGTACATTCCTTACAATAAGTCCTTTTTCTTCACATTTGTTTGATTTTTTTTTTGGGCCACTTGTCTTTTTAGTATTGAACTTAGTTGTCCCTGCTAAGGTAGCTTAGTGGTAAAGTATTTAGCAAACCTTTATGCACAATATAGTACTACATAGCTGCATGTCTCAGTGATCCAGCACACGAATGGCAGCATTGCAGCCACCAGATAGATCACCAGTGGTGTACCCAGTAAAGTGCTGACCCTGTTCTTTCATATAAATGATATAACATGAATATGATATAATCATATATACATATGTGGAATACATTGGGCAGACATGAAAGTAGGAAAGGGGAGCCCAGCAAGTACTGGTAAACATACAAGAGAAACCATAAGGTATGAATAGTAAATTGTGGAAAGCGGGAATGTTAATTTCCTTTTTCACAGAAATAGCCCCTCTATAATATGTAGAAGAGGAGGGCAGATGGAGAAGGTACTAATGGCTGGATGTGGATGAGATACAGGAGAATGTGGTTGTCAGAAGCAGACAGACAAACATAGAACATAAAAAGACAGGGATTGTAGGGACAGTGGATGGACTCTGTCATACAAAAGGTGAACAATTGGGGGAAGGCTGTGCACTCATCAGGATCAACAGCACACTGTTCCCCATCAGGACTGAGGTGCACAGTTAACTAGTTCTACATCTCCTAGGCCATGGACTGCATCAATATTCAACATCACATGCTAACATGTTAGACACCATCAGTAGTCATGTCCTGGCCATCTTATCTCTCAGCCTCTGAACATTGCAAATCATAGTGCTGGCCTATTAACATCATAGAAGGGGCCTCAAAAGAGGCGCACCTTTTAATGTTTTGAATAAAAGTTCCTTAGTTACTAAACACCATATAGTTGGTGATAAGCAATCTTTGTATATGATTATTTCAGTTACTTAATAATGTATGTATCCTAGAACAGTCTATCTTTGAAGGAAATCTAATAAGATCAGTAAATCTAAGAGGAGCAAGGCAAATCTGATGTCAAAAATCACAGTGCTACACCTAAATAATAGTGTCTAAGAAGTATGTTGGCCAAGGCTAGAATAGAGGCTGCATATTTATCAGGATCAACAAATGATATGCCCCATCAGGAAAGAGGTGAATAGTCAGCTGAGTTCTAAAACTTTCCTCCAAAGCACTGCATCAGTTCCTGAATGCTGCATGCCAACATGGTGGATATCATCAATGGTCACATCCTGACAACCTGATTTCATCTCTGGAGGATGTGATATCTTGACTCCCCACAACTTCCCAGAGTACACGGCTACTGTGTGGACCACACATGTCCCTACCCATCTCAGACCTGCAGTTACCTAACTCTGTGTCTCCCACACTCCTGTGTATATAATGATGAGTATGCTTTGTCTATCCTCTAATCTGTGTGGAAATGGTGATGTCTGAAGCACATCATGGTCAGTCCATGCACTGTCTTGCATAGCCTGGATATGATAGAGCATGCACCATTTTATTCTGTGTCATTTGGGTGCATAGTTGTGGACTCAACACCATCTGTTTGACACTGCTTTAATATATTGCTCCTGTTACTGTCTTGTCTGTGGTACTGTTGCTGCATGTTCCTTATTTCACTTTTTCTGCTGCTGGGACAGCTGGTATGGAAGGTTGCCCTAAAACTTTCACCTGCCACAACATGGCACACAACAAAAATCATGCTGCACTTGCTTAAATAATACTGAAAATCATTAAAAGTTTGTAGAAACATTTCAAATAGATGTTACCACCTACTTTAACTCTTCCAAGCATTATGTTCTCATATGTAAAGTCTTCTTCTGATCACCTTATTTGCAGCCACATATATACTGTTATGTAGTGAAAATGTGAAAATGCTTTAGTGGTTTACTTTACACTGAAGTGCACTGCAGTCTGCTTTGTAAATTAAAAATATAAGTATTTTGTGCTAATAAGCCTGTTAGCAAAAAGCTAAGTAAATCTGAAATGTATTTTAAAGCTGAAACAATCTCTACTAATAAATGAAAAGCAACAGTCCTGCTTTTAGTCTTTCAGCTGTTATTTACCCATCCTACATAGTAAACTGTTGCTGACGTGCAACTTGCAGCAGCTGCCTTAACAGTGGCACATGCATTGTGAGCTCATTATCATCTCAGTGGGCATACATCCTAAGGCAATGTCCGCTGACCTCTATCTGTGCAAACAGCTAAAATGGGAGTAAGAAGAGTACCATTTCATTATTTAAAAAGGCAATACAATTGTTCACATAGTGTTACTGTGTAATAGTGATACACCATGGCATGATTGTGGGTAATTCATACATTTACTTGTGGTAGGTGACCTGTAATTTTATTCCTTTGACTGTCTTCTCATGATCATGTGGATATCACCACACATTGTGGGTAAAATATAATGCTTGTTTTATTATATACAGGTATATTATGTGTATTATACCATTACATACATTTACTAGATCATTGTTGTTGACCATGTGATATTTCAAATGCTAGAAAAACATTATTCCATGATGTTTGCCTATACCTTTCATCAGCAGATCAAACGTCTTGGTGAGTGTAACCTTACAGTAATACTTCATGACTACTTTTTTAGAAATACTGAAATTGGGTACAGGTTCACCATTAGAGATATCACAACTTAAAATGAGTTAACAGAACAAGATTAGCAACTGAGTCCAGTTAGCAATAACTGAAAAAAAATTCCATGATGGTACACTAATAGAAAACACTAGAAGGAGAAATGTAATGCATTTTATTGAAGAGGCCTTCATCAGGAGTTATAACATCTGATGAAGGACTCCTTTTAGTCCAAAACCTGAAATGATTGTAAAATCTGTGTTAATCCAGTATACTATATATCACCTTTGTGTATTAGTATGGCTCAGCTGATTTTTGTACACTGTTGTTGAAAGATGTTAGAGAACCCAGTTCAACATTTGGAAGAGTTTTGAGGGTTAACAAAGTCATATCATGGAGCAAGTAAGTTTAGTGAAACTGTATGCCTTTAAGAAGGCGGGCAAGGCACTAAGGCTGAAAATGTTGGTGCCATTTTCGATGATTTGATCTGCAGATCTGTTACATAATGGAAAGTGTTAGACAATGTGCCCATAAAAATGACTAATTTATGGTGAGAAAAGGGGTCTGGTGTTCTGAATGTACAGTTTATTCTACTGGGTAGTGACATAATGCACAAAACTGAAGGCATAGGACAATCCAGAAATGCTATACAAACTGTTTGAGTTAGTTTGTGGTATAAGCAGCTGTCACGTTACCTTTGTGATGGCCTTATTTAGGTCTTCTCTAAGATGCCTGCCTTTAAAGAATATTTATTTCTGTATTCAAGGCATGAATTCACAGAAGACATCGTTAAAAGTGAACCTATCAGGTAGCCCTGGAAATCCTAAAGTTCTGTTTAACAAATGTAATACAGTAAATAATTGATATTTAACTGGAGTAATCCAGTGTTTGACTTAAGTGTGCTGCTTCTTTTAGATTTGAAAGATGTTTAGGGAGCTGAAGTGGATGTAGATGGCAATGCAGGTGAAAGGTGTTAGTTTTGGATGAAGATAGGGTTGTATAGACTGAACCAGTAATAATAGTACCACTTTGCTTTTTCCTATTACAACAAAGGAAAATTAACATGTGGAGAGATGCATAAGATTATGCAATTCATTGAGAACAGCTTTTCCTAATTTTGGAACAGCATCCTTTGCAATGGAAAGTTATGGAGTCACTTTTTTTAAAGAAAATTATAGAGTCACTTGAGAAAGATAACCATCCTTATTCTCTTTTACTGCTCATGCATTATTTCCTTTTACTGCTTATGCATTATTCCCTTTTACTGCTTATGCATTATTCCCTTTTAATGGGCTTTTCAAAAACCCTGTTGATAAGACTTTTATAGGTTCATAGATTGTTACCTGACTAATGACCACTAGGGGTCTTACAAAGCTAGCCTCACACCCCAAACCCATTTGGATCCCAAGTATCATGAGCATCTGTTGGTGGGAATGTTAGTAAGAAGGCAACTAAACAGTGTAAGAAACTTCTCTGTGTGGAAGATTTTCAGTCCATATAATTCTAATTAATTACTGTATATTAATCAGATCAGACAATAGTAGTAGATGTAGCGAACTTAAACTCGTCAAGTCAAAACAAAACAAAAAAATAATAGAAAATATATAATTGTACAGCATTACTAAGTATTCGAAAGTAATCCAAGCAAGGCAGGCAGTCTGTTTCCAGTCGAAAGTCCTTTATTAAGTACACAGACAAGCGATCCAAGTAAAACAAAAATAGAGTAATAATTTCCTCACAGGCTTTCTAAACATATATATATATATATATATATATATATATATATATATATATACTTTTTATCAGGCATGGGAGTGGTTTATTGTGCTGTAAAACAAAGTGTTATTGGTATACATGTTAAATTCACATCCCTTCCCCCATCAGTGTGACATTCAAGCTGGTCCTGCCCAGTAGCTGTCATAATAATATATAACCCTTATGTACTTTAAATGCAATTTATAATGATGTGGTACCTCTTATTTAACCAGATTATTAAGTAGATTATTATGTCTGTGATTTTATCTAAGACAATATACTACATGGCTGGAAATATATCAACCTTAGTTAATTTGGCAATCAAAAAATATATATAAATATATACATATACATGTTCATGTAAAAATCAATTTCTATTTTCATAACCTATTGTTAACAAAGATCGCTTTCGTCCTTCTAGACTTCTTCAGGTCTGTGTACAAGAACCCTAAAAACAATCTATAAAAATATATATAACTGTATAATTAGTTAGTATTGTTATTACACATCATTTTGAATAAAGTGGAAAAAAATAACCAGAAAAAAATAAAAATAAGAAAAAAATGTATGATGATGGAAACAAAATATACACTTAAATTTCAACTGATTTAAAATGGTATTTAAAACCAGTTTGTAGAATAAAATAAAATAAAATACAATTAGTCATGTAAAAAATGTGGCAATTTTCTAAGTTTCAGTGCACTTTTAATTGAACAGTAGTAGTTTAGTCCAGGCTTCCTAAAAGATTTCAGCTTTAATTGCCACATGAGTTCATGTTTCTCCAGAATATTTGAGATGTCTCCTTCAAGATCACCCATGTCTATGTGATCCAGGATCTGGAACTTAAAACCTGTGTGTCTTTATGAAGAGAAAGGTGTTTGGCTAGTGCACTATTTTTACATCCAGAGCGGATTTCTGTCAGATGACATGAAATCCTACGCTTTTGCCCATATAGAATGCATCACATTCATTGCACTGTGCCCTGTAAATTACTTTTGTAGTGTTACAGTCACCCCCCTGCACTGGTTTTAATGATTTTCTTTAAAAAAAGGGCAATAAAAACTATAACCTTGCTGAAAAATATACAAAATGTACAATTAGTTTAACTTCTTTTAGTGCTTTTCTCATATGGTCTAGGTTTAAATTCAACAAAACTTCTAATGTTCCTGGCCTTCCTATAAACAAATGATGGGGCTTCACCTAAGATGTTAATAAGAAAAGGGGTTCCTGTGACAATGTCCCAGTTTTCTTCAATAATATTTTTGATACTGTGGTAATCCAAAGTGTATGTCAGGATGCAGCTATTTTTGCATTTGTTATTCTCTGTGGAATTACTTAACATTTTTCTACTGGGGAGGTTGAGTGAAGGTGCTTCAGTCCTTTTCAGTTCTGTAATGGGTTCCAGGATGTTTTTTAACATCTGACTTTCATAGCCTCTCACTAGAAAATCATTCTCTAAGTTGTTCAGGTTTCTCAAAAATGGTTCCATCTCTGTGGTAATTCTAGCTAATCTATATCCTTGGGACTTCACTACATTATACTTGTTTTTTGTAGGATGTAGACTTTTACTGTGGAGTAATAAGTTAACCCTCGTTGGTTTTCTGAATAGATCTGGTGATTTATTTATTTATTTTTTATTTTATTTTACATTTGTTGACGGGGCTAGTCTAACTGGATATATGTCCATTTTCAGTAGAGGCCCGGGGAGAAAAGCTCCAAAGACATGATTCAATATAAAGTATAAGTACAAGTACAAACAATGCGCAAACATCAGATATTATAATAAAAAAATAGCAATTATCATAGTAAAAAAAGTCATTGACAATGGTAATGTGCAGTAAAAACCTAGAGGATTTAACAGGATGTAAACTGAGGTTAAGAGTCAAAAATAGTACAAATTGAGTGTATGGAGACATAGTACAGGTTAGGTCAGAAATAGAGAAAAGGAAGTTGGATGTGTAGTGATGATACAATGGATTTACTTAACAAAAGGTATGTAAAGAGGATATAAATAATGTAAAAAAAGGTAGATAAGAAAAGTATAGTAAGATGGACGATGTAACAGAGGTTAGTATGGACTAGATAGGTAAGTTGAGTTTGTAGAGGTATATGACTAGTCAGGTTGGGAACAGAAGCATAGCCAGTATGATTTGAGGTAAAGTTTAAGTCTGTTTGTAAAGAGAGATAAAGAGGTAAGTGAGGTGATTCTGTTATTGTTGGTGTCCTTGGAAATCTGCATATCTAAGAAAGTGGATGAAGTACAGCTATGGGAAGAGATAAACTTCAGGAAGGGGATTGTTTGATTGAGGTAAGTGATAAAAATCTCCAAGCTGCAAGGTGTCACCTTCCCACACAATAAAGATGTCATCAATAAAACGTAAATAGCATGTGATATGCTGCATGTAGTCTGTGTTTAACACAAAGTCCTTCTCCCATTTGCCCAGGGCTATGTTAGCTATGCTGGGAGCCATGGCAACTAAGGGATAAAGTATGGCCTATGCCAGTAAGGGACATGGTGGCCAGAACAGGGGTAAATATATGATTTCTCAGCCAGTTGTCAAGGTTTCATTTGAATAGGGTAAGGGGGAAGTCAGTTTTACATGGATGGAAAGCCTGTTCCATGTGGTGGGAATCCTGGATACCATACCCTTACCTATAAGTTGGATGGCATAGAATGATTTTCTTACTATCCTAGGTATGTGTTAGTCAAAAGCCGGACTACTGTCTACATATGTACCCAGGTGCCTTATTACTGGGTCAGCTCTTAGGGGTGTTTATCAATGGAGTAATTAACTTGAGTTGATAGTTTCTCAAAGGGAATTTTATTGCATTTTTGGCATTGGGTTTTAGGCCATGGCTTGAGCCTAGTCATTTGTCTGTGTTAAACCCTCTTGTAGCACAATGATGTCTCTAGAGGGATCTATAATACCCCCCAATTTACAGTCATATGTGAACTTGGTAAGCAAAATGCCTTGAACATTAGCCTTGACTTCCGAGAAGTAGATAGCAAGTAGGAGCAGGCCCAACATGGAGCACTGGGATACTATGCTGATAACTGGTTTCTTGGTGGAAGTGGTCTCGCTGATCCTGCCTTCTTGGTTCCTGTCTGTTAGCCAACCAGCAATCCAGCAAGTTATGTAGGACTTTATGCTGTAGTCAAAGACTGCCTCAAGTGGTTCTGATGAGTCTTGTTTTAGACTGCTCAGGAGGCAACTGGGCATGTTGTTGTGACCCATACAGGCAGTGTTCTTGGCTTCAGCATGTCCTGCCAGTACTTGATCTCTGCTAATATTAAGGTAAGTATGCTGGCATGGATTTCAACTGGAGGAGCTTGGGGTGGGAGTGGGAATGAAGTCTGAGCTGAATTTATTAGCCAGTAGATTTGCTATGTCACCATGATTGGTGAAGGTGGTACCATTCAGCAACAGGTCAACACACTGCTGTGAGTTACCTTTAAGGTTCCAGACATAGCTGAAGAAGGCCTTCTGATTGATCTTAGCCTGCAAAGGTATTCTGACCTTGTAGCTGGCCTTGTTGGACATAATTAGACCTCTTAGCTTCTTGTTTAGTTGTATAAGAGAGCACTTATCTTTAAGGAAGATGCTCTTCATGAGTTTGACCATGAGTTTTTTCCTTTTATTATATAACCTGTTTAGGTGAGGATTCTATCAGTGAGGTTTGTTTTTAGTGTTTGCTTTAGGTTTACTTTTAGTAGGCACTCTATCCTCTGTGCAGTCATTCACATGTTTGTATAAGGACTCTGTGAATAATTCTACATAGATAGCTGTGGTCTCAGGGTTGGGGAGCCTTGAATTTTGATAAACTGTCACTTAATAGGATGTAGTTTGCCTTTGAGTACTTCCTAACTGTTACTAGTTGAGCTGGGTTTTCCAGGTTGATTTTTACTTCAAGGAGACAGCTTTGTGATTGGACTTCACTAGTGATGATGTGACTCTGGGGGATGCATCTCTTCCCGCATTGGGGAGTACCAGTTTCAGTATGTTTGATCCTCTGGTTGGACCATGCACTATGTGTTCAAGGATGTTGTTTAAATAAAGTCCAGAAAGCATTGTGCCCATGAGTTTCAGGCAGTGTAAGTTTCCCATTCTATAGAGATGTAGTTAATGTCACCCATGACTAGGATGTTTGGTTGGATGGTGAGCTCCTGCAGTAGGTCTAGGTAAGAGTCATGAGACTCTAGAGACATAGATGGTGATCCCGTGTTAGCCATGGTATAGCAAGGGTCCTTATGTATGGTAACTTGCACATGGATAAGCTGCATGGTATCATCCTGTTTAACCAACCTGGAGGTATGTTTGTTGCTAATGTAGAACAAGACACCTCCAACTTTGGCCCCAGTTTGTGCTGTTGTTGGTCTAAATATGTATAAGGTACTGTAGCCTTGCACTGCTGAAGAACTTTCTATGGCTTTAAACCAAATCTCAGTCATGGCACAGGTGTCTACATTTACCAGAGTGAGGATGGCTTTAAAGGTGTGTAGTTTGTTATTTTTTTTTTGTTTAGGCTAATGGCAATGAGCAGTAACACCTTAAGGTTGATTGGAGATTTTTCTCTAAATTGGTAGTTTTGCCTTTTGGGCATTGATTAAAAAAAGGCTCCAGGGGAGGGAATAATGTTTTAGTCAATATCTGAAGACCTGGGGGATAAAGTGTAGACCATCCTTGGCAAAGCAACATGGTCTATTGACCATGTCCTCCAGTGCTGACAGATATTGGATCTCCCTGGAGTGATACCAGAAACAAAACCAATTATTAAAATTCAATTATTTTAAGTTTGTATGCTGGCAACATCCTTGATGAAGGTAGAATGTTGCTCAATGCAGGGCTCGTACCTGTCTGTCACACATATTCTGAGAGATCCATTATGTGTTTTTTCATATAGTCCACTGAGGTGTGTCTCAGATCATTTACACCCACATGGACTTTGATTGAATCATATTGATGCCTGGGGTGCAGTGACTTGAGTGCATGCATAATATTGTGGTCCCTGACTAAAGGTAAGCAACTAACCATTATCTTCTCCTTGTCTAAACTTGCTGGTGGGGCATCTGTATGTTGGACAATGGAGTCCTTAATGACAAGAGCATTAGGTAAAGTATATGCTTTATGGTTTTGCTCTTGGGTGACCATTGGATATAGGCTTATGTGAGATGTTTGGTGTATCTTTTGTTGTGTGTTTTAGTAATTACTGAAGAGCAGCATTGTCTTTAGGTGGCTTCGGAGATCTTTGAGATTTGGGAAGGTTTCCTATAAGCACCTTAGCATAAGACAATCTGTGTGTGTGTGTGTGTGTGTGTGTGTGTGTGTGTGTGTGTGTGTGTGAGATGCAGTGTAGGTATTCTTGACAACCTCGTTTGTTTGCGAGATTTTTGTCTCCAAGGAAGCTGTGTATTTACATCTCTTCAGTACGTGTTATTTTTTTTAATGATTAGCCAGTTGTCTGAGAACATAAGACAATTGCTAGATTGCCTTAGGATGCACAAATCTACCAAGTTTGCCACAGAGACATTAGGAAATTGTAAATCCATGTTGTTTGGTCATGTAATAGGATGGTCTGTTTAGGATTTAGGATCGGGTTTTAACAGGAGTCTTCAAGAGTAGTTTTGGTGGTTAATGTCAAGATGTTATATAGTGCTAGGATGTGGTAGCGCTATTCAATGTGCAGCCTAGTTGCACTAAGCTTAATTCTGTGCAATAACATGCTGATTAACAGGTTTCAGACATAATATACCTTAAGAGGGAAATTGTATAGTTCAGGGATTTGCTGCTCTACATCTCGTTTTCTCTCTCTCTCTTTCTCTGTCTGATGGAGTGTGTCTTTTCTGATTTTAAAACGGAGCTTTATGCCTATCTCAATTCTAATAAAGCAGACAACAGTGTGGTCCTGATGAAGTTCCAAGTCTATGAGGGGTGAAAGTGCTTAACCATATTTAGCTAGATTACTTTTGCTTTTAAAACATTCATCAAGTTGTATTAATTTTATTTTTAAAGTCTTTCATAAAACTGGTTTCGGAAGATCTAACTTGTGGACTGTTTTTTTCTTTTATAATATCTGTATTGGTGGTTTGCTGTTCTATCTTGTATCAACTTAGGTGCACTACATGAGCCTTTTCACTGTTCCTATCTCAATTCTGGCATGTATTTTTGTTTTTTTTTTGGTCTGACAGAGGATGTTGTACACTTGAAGCACCCCTTGAATTCTCTATGATTTTATGCAATCTGGACTGAAACACAGACATATTACAAAGGCAATGCTTTGCTGGGTTATTAATAACCTTCCACTAGTTGAAAATGGGTTCCAATTACTTGATGGAATGTTTAGGTTAGCAAATACCTAAATGTCGATCTGGTAATAGCGAATGCAAAAAACTGCGAATGGCCGATTTAAAGGAGGCAAAGAATTCCCTTGGCTGTTATGCAGATTTTGCCCCTTTCCCCATTGTAGAGCGATCTTGGAGTTGGTATATTTAGTTAGGGGTGTGGGGGGCAAAGCCCCCCACTTTATTTTGGTTTAATTTTTTTTGGCGGCCAAGGGAATTCATTCCTTACGTTAAATCAGCCGTTCACTGTTTTAATTTTTCGATATTACCAGGTCAATGTTTAGGTATTTGTTAACCTAAACTTTCAATCAGGTAATATAGATGCATTGAAAACAGGCGGCATTGCTCCATCACTGTCTTCTTGGAGAATTCTATGGAATTTGACATAGTGAATCATTAAATAACTGATTACCCAAGTGTGTCAGACAGTATGAGTGGCTGGTGTAATCCTGCTTAACTGATTACCCAGGTGTGGCAGACAGTATGAGTGGCCGCTGTAATCCTGCTACAGTTTAATACTTATCACATTATTTTGCCGAAAGTTAAGGCGCATATTTTTCCTCCTTTCCTGCTTTGTGCTGGCACATGAATTTATGAAGGCTGTGCACTATCACTGTTCATTATTGCCCTATATTTAATACAGCTGGGGCACATTTTAGAAAGCCATGAGGATGATCACACCTCATTGTGTATGTGAACCTTGATCCCAGATAATGTGATCCTGTTTTATTGCTTAACAGCTGTCATGCTGAGGTCAAAAACTGAATTGCCAAGAAATGTTAGAAGATAAGTCCTGTGATACTTTAAAGTGTTAGTTGCATGGTTGCATACATGACTGATACCTCTGATTCCTGTATCGATTTAATCAATACATTTAACTAGCCAAGTACAGTCCCAAGCCTGGTTGCAAAAAGAGGATGGCAGTCACCCCACTGTGGTAACCAGAACTGGGAAACCAGGCAAGAAACCACATGGAAATTCGAACAAACTCATTTGCTCATGCTACCACATTTTTGGGAGTCAATGCACCACCATTGTAGGTGGTGGTGGGAAGCGGGCTACTGGCCAAAGGAAATTCATTACACCAAAACTGGAAACCTGTATTGCTGAGTGGAAAGTCCGAACCAGCCACCACATTGGCCAAAGGGAAATTATTGCCAAGGAACTCATGAAATGCAAAATCTCAGTCAGTGCAATGTTGGAGTTATGACTCACTGGATCTGGAATATTGACCATCCAACCACCTACAGATAATGAAATGATGCTGTACTACTCTTGTGGTGAGAAGGGAGAAGCTGGTGTCAGATTTATTGTGGATAGCCAGTCTGCAAGAAGCATAATCACTTTCCAACCAATATTCAACTGCCTGGTAGTGCTCACTCTTGATGGTACCATCAAGACCCACATTCTGTCCATCTACTCACCAACCAAGATGAGTCCAGATCGAGCCAAGATGACTTTTGCAACCAGCTTCAATACACACTGGATTTGATCCCATGGAATTAGATGATCATCTTGACGGGAGACTTCAATGCCCTCATTGGTAAAGACAGGTCCAGTTGGGAAGGAATGATAGGTAGATTTGGCCAAGGGAACATGAATGATAATGGTATGTGCCTTCTGTCATTTGCTGCCTCAAACAATCTCATTGTGGGAAGTAGCCATTTCAAGCATCCCCGCAAACTCTAGCTCCCATGGTGAAACCCATCTAGTGAGGACTCGGCCATATTAGACTACATCCTGATCAATGCTCGCTTACAATATTGCTTAAGGATATCCTTACTATGCGAGCACCTGACTATGGTTCTGATCATTACCTCATCTGTGCTGTCATGCAGTTTTGCTTACAGCATGCAAAGCGCAAGTCACCTTTGCCAGGGAAGGGAGGCTGGACTGGAAGCAACTGATGGCCCCTGCCCGCAAACAGGAATTCCAGATTGCACTGTCAAACACATTATTGGCCCAAATGGAGGACATGGATGAGGCAGAAAAGCAGATGTAGATATCAAACTCCATCATGGAATGCACCAAATCACTATGTCCAGTAATCTGCTGCCAAATGCAGCCATGGATATCTAATGAATGCCTAGATCTCGTAGCCCAGTAGAAGCAGGCAAACCTGATCAACTATGAATGACACTACGAATGACATTGGCAGTTCAATCAAGTAGCTCACCAAAGGATGAAAGCAGAAAGGGAAGTATATTGGAGCCAGGTGGCAGCTGACCTTGAGGAGGCAGCTTCCAGATATGAATACTGCACTCTGTACCGCACCCTCAAATGACTGAGCAGGAAGACCAAGTCCACCAAAGACAACATCAAAAAAGCAGATGGGACATTTGTGAACTCACCTTGTCAATGCCTGACATGTTGAAGGGAATTCTTTCAAGAGCTTTACAACCGTGACTCACCTCATGAACCAATAGTTGATCTGCCACCCATTGATCTCCCTGAGACCCCAATGACTGATGCAAAGCCAACAGTTGAGGTGAAATCAGCTATCATAACACTGTCGAAGGGCAAGGCACCTATAGTGCCTTTTTTTAGGCAAGGTTCAAATGACAAATTCACCACCGTAACAGGAACAGGCAAGCAAAAACTGAGGGTAATGCTACTCAATGCTAGAAGTCTAAATCTCAAAATGCACTCACTCGAGGCACTCCTTAAAATGCAGAACATCGATATCTGTGCAGTGACTGAGACCTGGTTCAAGGATCCAGAGAGCACCCCTGCACTACCAGGGTATAACTCATACCACACTTTTTGGCCATGTAACCTGGACCAGAACACCAAAGGCAGATGTGTGTCCATATTCATTAAGGATATCCACACCTCCAGACTAGTTGCTCAACATAATGCAGCCGAGGTTATCCAAGTGCAACTAACTCTGGGCAAAACTGCAATCCAAATTGTAGCTTGATACAGATCACCCACCATGCCCCAGGATTCCCACTCCTCTTTTCTTGATGTACTAGAAAATATTAGGGTTCAAACAAACACCCTAATAATGGGTGATTTCAACTACCCCACCATTAATTGGGAAAACTACTCATGTACCAACTCCTTCGCTCAACGCTTTCTGGAATTCATAAACACCAATGCCCTGGATTAACTTATCCACACCCCCACCATGGGCAACAATATCCTAGATCTAGTCATTACCAACATGAGTGACTGGTGTTCCACACCTGAAGTCAATGCCTCATTGGTCCAATCTGACCATAAGCTAATTACCCTAGATATCCACATCCTGCCCCCACCTCCCATTAAGGAAACCATGGTAAAATATTTCTCCAAATCCAAGTTCAGGCTTCTTAAGACAGAAGTGGTGAACTTCATGACACCCATGCAGATGGACAGTACAGTTACGACTACTAAATCCTACACAATTGCACTTTATAAGCACTTACATGAGTGCATGGATCGTGCTATCCCAAACAGAACCAAGACGCTATCCTCCAAAAAAAAGGAAGCCACTCTGGTGGTCCCCTGCCATAAGCAAATTGTACAGCAAAAGGAAGAAACTGTTGCAAAAGAGAGTAAAATCCCATGAGTGGAGGAGCTCCCTGATCAGCCTCAGTAAGAAGCTGTGATCTCTGATAAAATCCTCCAAAGCTAGTTATGAAAACAAAATCGCCACTGATTCTAAAGACAACCACAAAGCATTCTATAGCTATGTCAAGAATCTCAATGGCAGCACTCAGATCTGCTCTGAGTTACAGCACAATGGCAATAAATATACAGACCCAACTGGTATTGTCAACATCCTGGCAGATAGGTTCAGTGCTAACTTTACCCCCCTCTCACCCCCTAAAGCGCTCATCTCTATACCGGAAGAATGCAAAGTTCCTGTAATCATGGCTGCACAGGTAAAAAAATACACTCTCCAAAGCCAAGAAGACAGCATTCATGGGACTAGACAACATCCCAGGCTGCATTCTACATGAACTACAGAATGAACTGGCACCCCACCTAAGTACCATGTTCAATCATAGCCTCACCTCAGGCTTTGTGCCTGCTGAATGGTGCACAGTGATGGTTATCCCACTCCACAAGGGGGGAGCCACCACAGACCCCGGGAACTACCGCCCCATTAGCCTGACGAGCCTGGTCTGCAAGGCCATGGAACGTATCATCATGGAACTTATAAACAAAGGCATTGCTAATCTCCAAACTCTGGACCCCACCCAGTTTGGGTTTGTAAAAGGCAGATCATGTCTCCTAAACCTGATAGACTTCTTTGAAGCAGTCACCAAAGCCATAGACAAGGGTAAGGTGGTTCACACAGCCTATCTAGATCTTGCCAAGGCTTTCAACACCATCCCTCCCTCTGAAATTATAGATAAACTCACTAAACTAGGTATAAATCCCTATGTCACAAGATGGGTTGCCAACTGGCTCACTGACAGAACCCACACTGCGAAAGTAGCAGACTCAAAATCCAACTTCAGACCAGTGACAAGTGGAGTACCACAGGGTTCAGTCCTGGGTCCTCTCCTGTTTGGTATCTACTTCTCTGAAGTACAGGTTAACACAGAAGATCTTTAGCTAATGAAGTTCACAGATGACTGCAAACTAGGAGCCATAATTGAAACTCCTAACCATGTAAAATCCTACAATGGGGCCTCACTGAGCCAGATGCCTGGTGTCAAAGCCATGGCCTCAAGCTCAATGCCAAAAAGTGCATTGTCATCCCCTTTGGAAAAAACTCTGTACTCATGAACTACAACATAGGCGGGAGTATACTTAACACCGAAAGTGTGATAAGAGACCTTGAGACACAGGTGGACAGTAGTCTCTCCTTTGATGATCACAACAGTAGTAAGGAAATCCTTCTATGTGGCACACCTCATCACAAAAGGTTTTTCATCCAGAAAAAAAGAGGTAATTGTTCCGCTCTACTCATCACTCATTAGACCCATTATAGAGTACAAAGTCCCTTTTGATAATGTACCTCACAAGACATCTCCAACAACTGGAAAGGCCACAGAAATACCTCACAAAGAGGATTATCGGCATCAAACAGATGCCCTACGCAGACCATCTCAAAAAACTCCCTCTTTACTCCATTGCATATCGCCTACTCAGAGGTGATCGCTGCCTAACATACAAAGCTATGTCAAACCCAGAACTGTTGGACATGCTCCACTTAAAGAAATCCCAATCCCTCCGAGCTACACGCTCTAGGGACCTAAACCTTGTCACCACAATAAACAGAACATGCCGCAGGGATAGATTCCTGTCCCAGAGACTTCCCATACTCTGGAATAAACTACCTATCTATGTCAAACAAAGCTCCTCATTAGCACTCTTCAAGAAAAATCTTGATGATTGGATGGCAAATATGAAATTCACCCCAGGGATCACCTCTGTGGCTCTGCTCAACAGTGGCACAGGAAAATAATTTTCTTGGGTGGCAAAAGCCAGGGTACCTTTTTGGCTAGGCTTGTATAGGCCCCAGAGCTGATAGCCTAGTACCTACCTATGAACCTATGAACCTAAGTAGATCTGGTCACTGCAGAAGCAATCAAGGCTGGAGGCAATAGCCTGCTCTACTGACTCCACAGACTAATAGAGCTGCTATGGGTTATGGAACAGATACCATCCACATGGAAGAAGGCCATCATCATACTCATACACAAGAAGGGGAACAACAGGGAATGCAGGAACTACTGCAGCATCAGCCTGCTCTCCATCATTGGCAAAGTCTTTATGAAGGTCATACAATCCAGGCTGCAGAAATACTGTAAGGAAACCAGCAGGGAAGAGCAGGCTGGATCCAAGCCAAACAGAGGATGCTGTGATCAAGTTTTCATCATCCATCAGCTAATGGAGGCAATGAAATCAGTATGGACAACATACAATTATCATCTTTATCGATTTGAAGTCCCCATGTGAGATGTGACTGTATCCACTGGCCTGCCCTGTGAAAGACATTGGGGACTGAGCACGTGCCGAAGAAAATCATCTGACTCCCTCAAATGTTGTACAATGGTTCATCCAGCCAGGTGCACCATTTGGAACAAACTGTCTGAAGACCTTACCATCCAGACTGGGGTCCATTGAGACAATGTGGTCTTTCCACTGCTATTCAATGGTGGACGCCATCATGAGGAGAGCATTTGAGGGCAGGCTGCTACAAAAACTTTGTCCCCAACTAAAAATGCCTGCAATAATTGCAGCTTCCACATTTAAACATTCCCCTGGAAATACTCCTATTATTCAGACCATTCCTATAAAAATATTATTTAAGATTCTTCCCTCTTTTGCTAACAAAAAACGAAACATAACCAATTATTTTGGTCATATCTTGGAAATCCATTAAGAATTTCCAATAGCTCCTAATTATTTTAAATCCAAGTATGTAGTATATGTGGCACTTTGTGGGCTTTGTCCTGTATTTTATAGGGAAATTTTAAGGTTGTTTTAAAAAGGAAAGGTTATATCATTGCAATTAGTGAGTCGTGTAAGTATATATGGATTGTTTAATTGAATATGCAACTTGGTCTGACGAAGTTCATATTAGAATGGAAGCGCTTACCAGTTGTCTTTGTTTTGTTTATTTAATAAAGTGTATTATTTTGCTGGGAAGTCATTTTCCATTTTTTTAGCCATTTTTATATTGTAAACTTGAAAATATGCCAAGATGGCCAGAAATAAAATGAAGATAGACTTTCGGACAATGGATTGTGCTATAAGGGATTAATATTTTTAAATATCATTATTGCTGCAATTAAAATACAGGAACTCCCATGCGTGATATGCTACTCTGGTGAATTAATCTGCTACTTTTAAATCAAAATTATTATTTTGTGCAACAAATATCACTGAAGATCATTTTCTTAAAAGAGTTTTGAAATCATATGCTGAGCCATGGTAATACGTGGACTGATCTCTATTCATCCTTTCCTAAGAAAAAGAAACTAAACTTAAAACATGCATCTTTGTGGACGAAAGTCCATTAATTGAAGAGGTGATAAATATGTGCAAGATCATAGAGCATTCAATTCTTTGTAAAGTCTGTACTAATACCCATTTGTAGACCAAGGCAAATATGGTCTCAAACAAGCCTTTGTGGATCATTTGAGTATAAACAGGGTTATTTTCTCTAACCTTTTTTTAACCATTTGACTGGGGGCTTCAGTCCAGACAACAGTAACCACAGATTCAGTATGTGGAAACTGGACCTTCAAAAAACAAATTATATTTATATGTAAACAGAGTTATTTTCATTCTTGCCAACCTGGGGAAATGTGTTCTTAAAGTCAAGACTCTTCTATACCATGTGAATAACTTATCTAGGAATAACTTAAATAATGGGAACAGTTTAGTTTTAACAATAAACCATGCCCTACCCACAGAACACGGAATATAAGAATATATATATATATATATATATATATATATATATATATATATATATATATATATATATATATATATATATCAAATATATATATATATAAAATCACCAATAAAAAAGTTGATGCTATGTAATACAGACAGCTCCCTCTAATCTCTACTTTTAAGATCAGTAAATCAGTAATCTGGCTAGTGGGTGGAGGAAAAAGTACTGTTTAACAACTGTGACTCATGATCAGCACCATTTCTTAATATTTGGTGCTATTGATGAGTGAAACTAATCAGTAAGACTTTGCTAATTGGTGCTATGATAACGTGTCTCTCTCTCTGTATCTCTCTCTCTCTCTCTCTCTATATATATATATATATATATAAATATATATACACACACACACAGACATATATATATATATATATATATATATATATATATATATGTATGTTTGTGTGTGTGTGTGTGTGTGTGTATATATATATATATATATATATATGTGTGTGTGTGTGTGTGTGTGTGTGTGTGTGTGTGTATGTGTGTGTACTCGTGCATGACCATGTGTATTTAAACGCTGCACCATTACTCTAAACTAGTGTATAATGCATGTTGTTGAATGTTATTTGTGCCACATAGTTTATTTTTTAGTATTCCTGTATAGAATATATACATAATACATGTAATATGTGTTCTGATGAATGCTAATAAAATACTTCAGTGAACACTCAGTGTTCAATATGGCAATGAGTTTTGAAAAACCTGATATGTTAAGGATGCCTGCTACCTTTTTGCTCCTGAATAAAGGTCTGACTGCAATCAGATAATTCAGGATTATGTAGTGGCACAGAGGCTGGCGTGTCCACAATGGAAGACAAGAGTGATAAACTAAGCCACTGTTATGAAACAAACTGTAAAAGGAGGGTGATAGCCTTATCCACCAAATGACTGGCACCTATGTAAGACAGATGCCCTAGCCTGCATCAAGAAAGACCAAAGTTATCTCACCATCCCAGCTATGAGCAGTGCAGTAGGAATGATTAGTCTTATACAAAGTGTGTGTATGTCAATGTGACTGCTTTCTCAGAGTTTGCACATGTGGGGATGCAAGCTGGATTGGGAGAAATGATTGACTATTCATGATAAATTGGATGCTAGCTGATCTTCTACTAAGCTGCCTGTCACCCAGCACTTAACTATCTAAGAGTGTTATGTCAAAAGGCGAATTCCCAGTTCAAAGAGGGGATTCACACATAAGGTGAAGTGTAGTACAGAAACTGAGGTAAAAATGCTGACTGAGCGGTCAAAACAGACAGAAACGTCAAAGTGTTTTACTGGCTTTGGAAGCTAGAAAAGTACTTAGGGAGTGCTATCTCATACACACCAAGTAAGGAAATAGTCAAGGACAATTTTTAAATACTGCCCTACTTACTTACAGACTAACATCTATAAACTTCAGGGGATATAGTAGGAACAAGCTGCAAAAAGAATTAGACAAAATGTTTAAGACCATATTTTAGCAAAGCAAGATTTTTATCATTTCCACCTCCAGGTTACTATCAATTACTGCACACGGCGTATGAGATCAGGCTTGTAGTATTATTGTAGTCCATGGAACACCATGATTATGCTTAAAAACAGGAAAAAAGATAAACCTGTTCCATCCTACTGTAATGTGATATCAGCGCTTTCTTAGTGTTGTGGCAGTCGGGTATAAAGGAGGGGATACTCCTTCAGTCTCAGAATATCTTTCCTACTATGTCCCCTGACGTTTATAGATGTTAGTCTGTAAGCAGGTACAGCAGTATTTAAAAACTGTCCTTGACTATTTCCTTACTTGGTGTGTATGAGATAGCACTCCCTAAGTGCTTTGCTAGCTTTCAAAGCCAGTAAAACACTTTGACGTTTTTTGGTAACCAGTAGTACATGGACTAGATAAGACTCCATGTATTACAAAGAGTTATGATTGAGTCTCACTGCTCTTGAGATTCATTTCTTAGCATCCATGTCTCAAACACATAATAATGATCACAATCCTCTGTATTACATACCATTAGCTACTTTACGTTTAAAAGGTTATGTCTTCATTTGGACCTTTATTCAAAACATAATATTAGGAGCCATTTGTTTTTAAGAGACAAAACTCAACCTGAGAAATACCAGCAGTTCTAAATGCATCACTTAAATAAGTACCATACAAACAGAAAAAGGCTTTCATTTTATACTACAGCCAAAAAAAGTCTGGATAAGAGTTTGTCTTTGAGAAATAATCTTCAGATATCTGCAGAGGTTTATTCAGGGATTAAGATTATTCTTATATTTCCCAAAAAAACACATATTCCTTATCTCATTTGTGCATCAGTTAATGTTTAGATTGAAAAAATGTAGGTATCCTGCTGGTAAATCATTATTTTTTAGGATTTATACGCTGGGTTGGGAGGATGTCTTATTAGCACTGCTCAAGTCTGCCATTTTATTTTACTAGGTAAGCCAAGTAGTCACAAATGTCTCTTTTTAGAGTTTACCTGAGAGTACTCTCTGATTAAATGACTTGCTCAGTTATACAGTAGGCCAATGGAGTCTGATGAAATCAAACTCTTCACTACAGGAAAATGCTCATTAACAGCTCAGACTTAACTCCTCTTTGCTAATTGCTAGTCACCAAAAACAGTGAATCATCATTCTACAAGGTTTCTATGCCGGGAGGGGTGGAAGTCTTACTGACAGTACATTTTGTAAGGTATTCTACTTGCAAGGAAACCATAATTCTTAGGATTAATATGCTGCTGATAAATTTCTGTTTTCTAACTTTAATTAATTTCACATATCAGCACCACACTTTGAATGCCAGTGTGCTGTTGCAGTTTAAGTGTAATTCTGAGATATGAAAAATAACAATTTCCCATCAGATTTTAACAGATGTCTCCACACGCACTTTAGAGATATTAGAATTTTGCATGATCACTCTTTTTAAGTGTATGATGTTAGATGTAGTATAGGGGTCTTAAATCCACACCACTGCTAATTTATATGCATATGTCAGGGGGATACAGTCTCATGATCTATACTGCTGACTAAAAATATTTAAGGGCTGATTAGTCTTAACAGTATATAGTAAATGCACACTGCTACCTTGGTTTATGACCACCATGTGTCACACCCAAATAAGGTTTACATGGTATGGCTGGTGAACAAAGTTATAATTACTGGCTTGTCAGGATTTCATCCTTCTCAGTCTGAGCCTAAAAAGTTTCAGTACAATTTTAGGAACAATAACTAATATATAGCAAAAACGATTTTACACACACACACACATACACACACACACGCACACGCACACACGCACGCACACACACACACACACACACACACACACACACACACACACACACACACACACACACACACACACACATATGCAATTTCTCAAGATAGTCTACTAAATCCTCTCCACTGCCAGCACTCCTTTCCTGCTATATTGGTAAATTCTGCCTCCAGCAGATCATCCTGGCACCAAGCTCTTTGTTACTGATCACTCCTGCAATGAGCCAAGCAGTATATGTTAAATTCTGGTGACTTGTAGCAAGTCTCTGCACAAAAGGTAGATGGAACAGTCACACCAGTGTAATGAGATTACTGTTACAAACTAATATATAAAACTCTAGTCACAATGTTTAGTAATTAATTACAAATAAAAATCAAGAAATGGAATTGAAAGAAAAAAATATATACAAGTAGCTGTATGCTTGGATAAAGGATAATAAAATAAATGATTTTAACAGACAATTGACAACAAAATAACTTTAACTGTGCCCAGATAATCATATTCCTGCACCATCTAGAGAGTGCTGTAGGTTGCCTACCATTAAGTCTCTAAAAACCTTCAGCAGTCGCAGGTAACAAACAGGCAGATTATGAAACCTTGAGCTCAATGGTGCTGAAAAAGCAGGCTTTAATTTTTTCTTCTATATTCCCTGTACAAATACTTTAGTGCTTCCAGGTTCGATTATAGTCCATGAGGTCTGTTATCTAAAATAAACAGTAAAGTCCAGTACTCTTACTTTAGAATTATCCGCATGTTAGAGGTTTCCCCATATCCAGACAGCAGTCATAACAAAGATGAAAAGAAAAGCTGTCCTGGTTTAGAATACCTTGCAGGTTGGTGATTCAAATCAAAACAGAATTGCCTTTCTTTTTAAAACTAAGTTGCTCAGAATACACAACAACGTCTGTTACAAAATGAGGAATGTATCTTTTGATGGGAATTGGGAAGAAATGTGTGTGTGAAATAGATCCGTTCTAATATACACAACTGCATTAGTACTTAAAAAACTGTTATAAAATTTGCATGTAATAAAATATACATTTGACATGCAATATACCCATGCTTCTCCTTTATTTTATCACCCCCCCCCCCCACCGTCTTATGTAGTAGAGGTCTCGAGAACACTAATGTCCCCATCAAGCTTACCTATGTACAAATGTTTTATGTGACTGTCAAAGTAAGATATCACTTTTCTACCAAGATTATCAGACCAGAGAGTTTCCTGCACAATGTATAAGTGTTGTTGATCACTGTGCACTATTTTCTTTGGATGTTTTTTCCTCCACCCCTCTAAGGCATTGTTAGTGAATTAAATGTTACTCTTCCCAATCAAGTTCTCTAAGTTGTAGCTATTTTCTTTCTTTTTAAATTTGTGCAAGTCTTTGAGTTTCCAATACCATGACAGGTATGGACCCCATTCCTAAGTCAAAGTGTGATTAAAGTTTGTGAAATTAGTATTATTTCAGTCTTTGATGTTAGCCAAAACTGCTCTTCGCAGCACTCCCAAAGTGCTCAGAACTGACTCCTTATGTAGTTCATAAGGAGTTACAGCTATCTGTAGCATATCTAAATAAGACTACAAATTCTTTTTTTATGAGACTCATTGCTCTTACAACTATTGGAACTGTCTGGGTATCCTTCGTCCATGTTGCCCTCATTTTTGCCTGCAAATCCTGATATTTTATGACTTTGTGTCTCTCTCTATGTGAGATACTATAATCACTGGATGTAGTGATTTCAATGATTAATGGTACTTTTGTCTTCTTTTCATGGACTACTATATCTGTTTTTCTTCATGTATTTTTTGAATTGTCAGTAATGGGAGATGCCATTTGATATAAACTTCATCATTCTCTATAATGATTTGTGGCTTGTGTTTCCAGTGCTTCTCAATTACTTCAATATTGTAATGTTTGCACAATCCCCATTGTAACAGTCTTGCCACATTATTATGCCTTTCAGTATACAGGCTGTCTGCTATAAGTGTACCACACGCAGCAACAAAATGTGTTACTGTTTCCATTTCTGTTTTACAGAGCCTGTATTTGTTTATTTCTTGCACATGTTCAATAGACTTTGTAAACCAACATATATGTAGTTCACTATCATGGGCCAGTTATATTAACCTTTCATCTTCTGGTTTAAATTCACCTCTCCTTAACCATTCCTGTGTCAGATCCTGATCGACATGAAGTTGTTCCAGGAGTTTCTGTACTTGCAACTAAATGTATGCCTTTTCCATATTTCTTGCCTTCTCATCTGCTCCTTCACCTTATATTCTTTTTTTTTTTTTTTGGCACATTCAGTTGCTGCCTGATTTTTATCTACTTAGTTTGGTTTCCATTCCTGCTTGACACTGATATGCTTCTGATAAACTATTCAGGAAAGTAATTTTAGATTTGTTCTCTTTGAGTTTCAAAACTTTACTGTTTTATCTGGTTTAATTTCTCCAAGTCTTTTGGCTTTCTAATACCATGGCAGAAATAGTCCAAATTCCTTAGTGAAAGTATAATTAAAGTTCATGAGATTATTTCAATCTTTGATGTTAGCCAAACACAGCACCCACAATGTACCCAGAATAGACTTCTGCAATTCATACAGAGGTACATATATCAGTAATATATCTAAATGCGACTGTAAATTCTTTTTATAAGATCCATTGCTCCTACTACTATTGGAACTGTCTGGGTATCTTTCTTCCACATTGCCATTGTTTCTGCCTGCAAATCCTGGTATTATTTTACTTTGTGCCTCTCTGTACATAAGACACTGTAGTCATTAGGTGTAGCAATTTCAGTGATCAATGCTACTTTTGTCTTTTCATGAACTACTGTATCTGGTTATCTCTTATCTATTTTTTGAACTGTTGGCAATGAGTGATCCTACGTGATATAAACGTCATCATTTTCTATAATGTTTTGTGGCTCATGTTTCTAATGCTTCTCAGCTATTTTAGTAATTTAATATTTACATAATCACCTGTGCAACAGTCTCGTCACATTATTATGCCTTTCAATATACAGGCCTGTTGCCATGATTGTATGTTTCTTGCACATGTTCAATGGACTTTGTAAACCACTGTGTACGTAGTCCACTACCTTGGGCCGCTAATATTAACCTTTCATCTTTTGGTTTAAATTCACCTCTCCTTAACCATTCGTTTGTTTGATCCTGATTGACATGAAGTTATTCCAGAAGTTTTCTGTGCTTGCAACTACTTTTATGCATTTTCCACATTTATTGCCTTCTCATCTGATACTTCACCTTATATTTTTTTCTTTTGTTTTTTGGCACATTCAGTTGCTGCCTGATTTTTATCTACTTCTAGTTTGATTTCTGTTCCTGCTTAATATCGATATGCATCTGCTAAACTAAGCAGGGAAGTCATCTTAGAATTGTTCTCCTCATGTTTTAAAATGTTCACTATGTTTGGATCTGGTGAAGACAGTAGATATGTATGCAGTCCTATGATGGTTGATCTATACATGTAGTCAATTTTGTGGTGACCCATACCTCCTTTTAAACAGGGAATATATAATCATGGTGCACACTGATTTTTATTAGTCATTTGATAAGCATGAATCCTTGTTCTTGTTTTCCTGTCCAAATGATCCAATACCTTTTGGGGCCAATCAGTCACCCCAAAACTGTAAGTTAGTACAGGAAGAGTGAAATGGTTTATAGCTTGCACTTTGTTCCTAAATATCAGGGCTGTTTTCAGTATGAATTTTAGTCTTCCGAAATCTTCCTTACTAAAGTTTTATTCACATTTGTTCATGTTTTATTATCTTCCATCAATTCCCAAATATTTATATACTCCCTCTTGCTCAAGATCTTTTATATCACATTCCTGTCCCAGACTGATATTTTCTTGATGCTGTAGCTTTCCTGCTTTAAAGGTTGCTTTTGCACATTTGTCAAGACCAAATTACATTCTTGTATCATCTGAGAAAGTTTTGACCACTTGCAGTTGTGCTTTCAGTTCCTCATCTGATAGGGTTGCCACCTTTCGTTGTGGCTAAAACTGGAGTAAGGCCATATCCCTTGTATGACCTGTAACCCTGCCCTTTCCCACCCCCTCTCCTACCCATATTACATCCATGTTGTGACATCACTGTGACATCAGCAGACAGAAAGGAACACCCTATTTTCCATTCCTAATGCCTGCTTTCAGCTAATTTATTATGCTTTTCTGTAAAAAAAAAATCATAGTAAGTCAACCAATTTAACAAACTCCAATAGTCTGTTTCCTTTTTTGAAACAGAATATCGGAGTTTGTACAGTGTTTTCTGGACTACCAGAGAATTTATTTGATTTCCAGATAGTCCAGAAAAAAATGGATAAGTGGCAACACTATCATCTGATGAACTATACAGTTTTAAATCATCCAGAAAAAGAAGATGAGAATTCTTTACACTTTATTATTTTCTGGGAGCCAAATTATGGCCATGACCTAATCTGTTAAATAGACAGATTAATGGGTTAAGGGCAAGGCAAAGGAGCAGCTGTGACAAAGAGTCACCCTGGAATATCCCCCTTTGAATTTTTATCCCTGGTATAATAATTTGTCCTTTATCATGGCTTAACTGTAAAGTAGCTTGTCACTGTTTCATGGTCACTGTAATGTAATCGATCAGTGTAGGGTATATCTTATACATTTTAAGCATTCTTTTATCCATGAGTGTGGGATGTTGTCAAATGCTATTTATAGTCTATCCATGCAATACTTAGATTCTTCCCCTTTTTACAGTTCTCCATTATGACTTTATTTAACAAACAAATAATCCTTTGTCCCATATGACTTTATTTTATTACCCTTTTGTTCTATTGTCATGATTGATGTTTCTTCTAAATGACTATAAACTCTGTCATCAATCAATCTGTCAGCCATCACTTCCAGTGTATAGCTCATACATTGTTAGAAGGCAAGTTATCGGTCTGTAGTTTTTAGGATAGCTTGCAGGTTCGCTCTTAAGTAGAAGTTTTGTTTTTCCTTTTGTTAACTTAGCTGGTGCCTGGTCAGGGACCGCATATAAATAGTTCTTACTCATGGCTCAGTTTTCATGTAAAGATGTTAATACTTTTAGCCAGAAGTTATGTGCTGCATCTGGACCTGGGGTTTTCCAATTAGGAGCTTTTCTTAAGTTTGTTTCAATCTCTCTGGGTGTTACTTAGGTTCATAGGTTCATATATTAGTACTAGGCTAACTGCCCTTCTGGGTCATTTTAAACCTAGCCAATTACCCCATGTGAGAATCAAACCCTGTACCTTGTGTCTGTAAGGCAAACACCTTAACCATTATGCCAACCTCCCACTGAAACATCACTGTCAGTCTCAAACCCCGGACCTTGCACACACTACACAACATGAAGTACCACTAAGCCACGGTAGATATACTCATCCCATTTAATATCCTGTACATTTGAACTTCTTATTCTTTCTTTCTTTTCTTCTTTGAAACAGCAGCTCTTATTTTTTTACTTTTTTTAATTTCTCTAAGTCTTCTGGGTTTCTAATAGCATGATGGTAATGAACTCCATTCCTAAGTCAAAGTATGATTAAAGTTCATGAAATTAGTATTGTTTCAGTCTTTGATGTCAGCCAGAAGTGCTCTTCATAGCACTCGCAATGTGCCCAGTAATGACTCCCTCTGCAATTCATATGGCGTTACATGTACTGGTAACATGTCTAAATATGATTGTAGATTCTTTTTTATAAGACCCATTGCTCCTGCTACTACTGGAACTGTCTGGGTATGTTTCTTCCACATTGCTCTCGTTTCTGCCTGCAAATCCTGATATTTTATAACTTTCTGTCTCTCTGTACACAAGGCACTGTAGTCATTGTGTGTAGCAATTTCAATGATCGATGCTACTTTTGTCTTCCTTTCATGGACCATGATATCTGGTTTTCTCGCATCTGTATTTTGAACTGTTGGTAATGGGTGATCCCATGTGATGTAGACTTCCTCATTTTCTATGATGCTTTGTGCCTCATGTTTGCAGTATTTTTCAGCCACTTCAGTATTATAATGTTTGCACAATCCCCAATGTAACAGTCTTTCCACATTATTATGCCTTTCATTACACAGTCCTTCTGCCATTAGTATGTCATAACCATCAACAAAGGTGTGCAACTGTTTCAAATTCGATTTTGCTAAAAAAACTACATTTGTCTGTTTCTTCCACATGCTCAATGGACTTTGTAAAGCCATGTGTACATAGTCCACTATATTGGGGCGCCAATATTAATCTTTCATCTTCTAGTTTGAATTTGCCTCTCTTTAACTATTCCTACGTTCGATCCTGTTCAACACGAGGATATTCCAGGAGTTTTCTATACTTCCAACTATATTTATGCATTTTCCACATTTCTTGCCTTCTCATCTGGTCCTTCACCCTATATTCTTTCTTTTGTTTTTGGCGCATTCAGTTGCTGCTTGATTTATATCTACTTCTGGTTTGATTTTCATTCCTCCTTGATGCTGATATGCTTCTGCTAGACTAAGCAGGGGAGTCTTCATGGATTTATTGACCTCATGTTTCAAAACTTTGATTATGTTTGGCACTTGAAAGGTCAGCAGATATGTATGCAGTCCCACGATTGCAGATCTATGCATGTAATCAATTTCAAGGAGGCCCATACCTCCTTCGGAACAGGGAATATCTAATCTTGATATACACTGATTTTTATACATCATTTGATGAGCATGAAACATCCTTTGTATAATCTATCCAGCACCCTTTGGGGCCAGTCAATAACCCCAAAACTGTAAGTTAAGACATGAAGAACAAACTGGTTTATTGCTTGGACTTTGTTTCTAGATGTCAACATTGTTTTCAGGATTAATTTTAGTCTACTAAAATATTCCTTACTGAGTTTTATTTGCATTTTTTTCATGTTTTATTGTTGATCCTTCAACAATTCCCAAACTGATGTTTTCTTGGTGCTGCAGCTTTCCTGCTTTAAAGGTTTTTTTTGCACATTTATCAAGACCGAATGACATTCTTATATAATCTGAAAAAGTTTTGGCTACTTGCAGTTGTGCTTTCAGTTCCTCATGTGATGAGCTATACAGTTTTAAATCATCTACAAAGAGAAGATGAGAAATCTTTACACTTTGCTGCCTTCTGAGAGTCAAATTATAACCATGACATATTCTGTTAAGCAGACAGCTTAATGGGTTAAGGTCAAGCCAAAGAACCAGCAGTGACAGAGAGTCGCCCTGGAATATCTCCATTTGAATTTCTATCCCTGGAATAATAAGTTGTCCTTTATCATGAGTTAACTGCAAAGTAGTTTTCCACTGTTTCATGGTCACTGTGATGTAGTTTATCAGTGTAGGGTGTATCTTATACAATTTTAAGCACTCTTGTATCCATGAGTGTGGGATACTGTCAAATGCTTTTTTGTAGTGTATCCATGGCATACTTCAATTCTTCCCATTTTTACAGTTCTCCACTATGATTTTATTTAATAACAAATGATCCTTTGTTCCATATGACTTTCTTTTATTATGCTTTTGTTCTATTGCCATAATTGAAATTTCTTCTAAATGATTATAAACTCTGTCAACATCAATTGCTGTGTATAGTTTATACATCGTCAGAAGGCAAGTTATTGGTCTATAGTTTTTAGGGTAACTTGCATGTTCGCTCTTAAGTAGGAACATTGCTTTTCCTGCTGTTAGCCAGACTAGTGCCTGTTCAGGGTGCACATATAAACAGTTCATACTCATGGCTTAATATTCGTGCAAAGATGTTGATACTTTTAGTCAGAAGTTAGGTAATGTATCTGGGCCTGAGGTTTTACAATTAGAGGCTTTCTTAACTTTCTTTCAATCTCTCTGGCCATTACTTCATCCCATTTCATATCCTGTACATTCTTTCTTTTACTTCTTCTATCCATTTAGCATCTTTGTTATGTTCCACAGGATCTTCATAAATGTATCTATTTCTTCTTTTTTGGTGGTCTTTCAATTCCTTTTACCTTGTTTCTCAATTGTCTATAAAACATTTTGGGTCATCAATAAATTGCTTATTTTGTACTTTTCCTTTGTATTTACATATGTATCTTTTAGGTGTTTTTGCCTGTTCTGATATTTTTAGTTTATTATTTGCAATAATGCACGATAAATCTTGATCTGTTATAATAGTGTGCATTGCTTATATCTATCTTTCTGAGTATTTTTGTTAATCTGTTCCCTCTTCTATACTCTTCTAACAGTGACACTTTTTGCCTTAATTGCTTTATACTTTTCTCTATTCGATACTTCCATGATGGCACTTGATTTCTCCCCTTCCTTTCCCTTACTACCCTGTGTTCTTGTGGTAGGACTTTATCTATTATTAATTTGGCTGCACAGTAATGTATCCTATTTATTTCTATTATATCACATGAATCTGTATGGACAGTCCTAATTATTGTGTTCATTTGTTTTATCAGACTTGTAACTTTTTGGGTTTTATTGACCTTTTGCAGTCTATTTCTTTCATTGATCTTAATATGTCTATCCATCTCTATTAAATCATGCATCTCTTCTCTTATTTTTTCCTAAACTGAGGGCACATTCTTTGTTCGCCATTTCCTGTGGGCATTCTACAGGAAGTTTCAGAGCTTCTTCCTGTGCCACATTCTCTTCAGTTCACCCTGTGTCATCCATTGCACTTTCATATGGGAACTCACTTATCTATTACTTCACAACATTGATTGTGTCAGAGTTGTCACAGTTTCCTGTACTTTCCCTTGCTGTATAGCTCCAACTGAACATTTGTACTGGTTTCCTACGAGAGGCTCCAAAGTATCTTTATATGTCAACTGTTTAAATGCTTCCTTCTCCACTGGTTTCCCCTTAATTTGGGTGTCTTTTGCTCAATCCTGTTGTGTTGTTATCTGAGTTCAATTTTCTACACTAACTCCTTCACTTTGCAGGTAATCCATAACCTTGTTTTTTTATTTTTTTAACTTCTCCATTACTAATCCCGTTTTCTACTTTTCCTGTTTGTTTTCTTATTTTTTTGTATTGTAAAATGTTCCATATCTGGATGTTTTTGCCTTTATTTCTCTTAAAATAACTTTGGTGCTGCTCTTTTTGCATTGATTAGTTTTGCTTTCTCCTTTGCATAAATATTGCACCATACTAAATCTCTTTTTCTTTCCCATGCCCATATTTCTTTTTCAGAAGTCTCCTGCTCCTCTTGTTTCTCCTTACTTTGGGGACTTGTTGTTCCATCATGCTGTGATTTAACCTGTATTACACTTTCTACATTGAATCCTTCACTTCACAAATATTCCATAACTTCAGCTTCTATTTTTTTAACTTTTACTTGTGTTCTACATTCCCTCTTTGTGTTCTTATTTATTTTTTTAATTGTGAAATTATCCATCTCTGGTTGCCTTTGCCTGCATTTCTCTTTGAACATCTTTGGGGGTGCCTTTTTTGTGTTGATTAATTTGGTTTTCTCCTTTGCATAAATATTGCACCATATCAAATCTCTCTTTCTTTCCCATGTCAAAATTTCTTTTTTATACCTTTCAAACATCTTTAAATTTTATTCTTTAAAATTTCATACTTCTTCGATCACTTCTTTTTCCAAACAGCACAAGGTTTATTGGTCTATATAGTGTTTTTCATAGATCTGTTGTATTAATGAACACAAATTTTTATTTGAAGCTTCTGACAGTTTTTCTTATGGAAATATTTTTCTTTCATCTAATTTCTCTCTTAATCTTTTCGTATATCTTTTTCATGAAATTCTGGGCTTCTTGCATAACAGTAACAAAACATAATTTCTTTGTTATTTTTACTATATGAGAGTTTTCATGAGGACTGAGATTCCTGTTAACTGCGTCCCATGTTGTTGGCTAATATATATATATATATATATATGTATATATATATATATACATATATATATATATATATATATATATATATATATATATATATATATATATATATATATATGTTTGTTATTAAAATAGTTGAAAACGTAATTTAGATTTTTGGTTCCCATCATGGAATAATGCATAGCTTTGTTATAACAGCACTGCCATACATCCTTCCAAATAGCTCTTCAGTCTTCAATCCTACATTCTACATCAATGGTTCAGCGATGTGCTGAAGAACATGACATGTAGAATTCTTATCTCACCTGTGCAATAAGTGGCTAACAAATTGGAGAATGTTATAATCTGTGCCATTTTTCTAAGATCATTTCATTGTTATCTCATTTCCAGCCTCATTATTAGATATCAGCAATAAGATCCAGCAGCTTTCCCTGTGCAGCTGCACCTATGATCCTAAGAATTGTCCCCATGTTCCTTTCAGTTATACCAGGCATTTACACTTTAACATGGCTATTCTATTCCTCATCTACCTTTACACTTTCAGCAATGGAATCCCTCACCAGAAGTTGTTCTGTCTTCTTTATATTTCCATGTCACTCCTTTCTCAAACTGCTTTTCTGAGGTGTTTAGTGAACTCATAAATCATTAGTGCTACAACTTCCTTAGAGGACCATTACTGTACCATGATAATATAAGACTCGAAGAAGTTTTCATGTGCCACCTGTCCATTTTTACTGTCTTTAAGTTAATTATTTGAGTTTCTTCAGGATTCTGTTTTTTGCCTGCGCACAGATATCCACCTTTCTTACACCCGAGTGATACCGCCAGGCCTCTAGGTGTCAGATATTGCGTGGTCATATTTGCATCAATAATTCCAAAACCATACTACATACAAGGTATCAGAATACTTCATCTTAATTTATACATGATGGCAAACACAACTATACTGAAATGTGACCTCTGTCTAATGCAGTTAAAGAGATATTGAATATTATTTGTATACTGTTTATTTCTACTGTAATAATTTTCATATTTCTCTAAATATCTCAGCATTCAGATAACACGGACAGAATTGCATAGCCTCATATGAAAGCTCATAGCTGGATGAAGAAAATCCTGCTGACAGTATATGTCTTGTTTAAATAGTTACTGAGCTACCATAAGCTGTTTATACAACATTACAAAATTAATATTCACTGCCTTTATTTTGGATTCTCAGCTGAGGTGCTTTCTGTGTGGAGTCTGCATGTCCTCCCTGTGTCCATGTGGATTTCCTCCGGGTGCCCTGGTTTCCTCCCACGTTACAAAGACATACATCTGGAGCATTTCTCCCTGGGCCTCTGCTGAAAATTGGCTCATTCCAAATCAGACTTTTCTGGTAAACAAATGTTAAATAAATATGTAAATTATAAAATCCAGTTTAAGCACTGAACTGAATGAATGTCACCAATGTAAACAGTAATTCATCATGAATAGTTTACAATTTGCAGTTTTCTAGTAACACTTACTCTTCCAGAGATATAGATATTTGTTTGAACTGTAAAGAGATAATTTGATTTTTTTAAAGGCTCAAGCCAAACCACTGGGAGTTAAAGGTACACACTCAAAAGAGCTTTACTGAATGAGTTAAAACAATCTCTGGAGCTAAACTGAGTCAATTATATTATAAATGCAAGCTGCCAGAATTTATGAAACTCCAAACAAATAAACCCATGAAATCTATCTGTATTATATAGTTTGTATTTTATGTACAGTCCACTCAAAATGGCCTGTAATCTTTTAAATGGAAGAAAAATTGTGGTGACAACTTTAAGTATTATCTACAAATTAGTTTCAATCACTGAGTCCTCTAACAATGTTAATATACTGCAGACAGTGTTAACATAGATAAATGCCTAGTGCCAAAGCCAAGGATTAAAGCTAAATGCAAAAAATGCATTATTATTTCCTTTGAGAAAGCTTACATCCTTGCTAATTACATCATAGACAGCACTCCCATAAGTGTAGACCCAGTGATATGTGATCTGGGTACTCACATTGATAGCAACCTGAACTTTGACCATCAGGTATTCACAGTTGTAAGAAAATCCTTCTATGTGGCACATCTTATAAGTAAAGGCATCACAACAAGATCTAATGATGCCATAATTCCATTAAACTTGGCCCTCATCAGACCAATAATCGAGTACAAAGCTCCCTTTTGCATGTACCTCACCAGATACCTGCAACAATTGGAGAAGCTACAGAGGTTTCTCACCCAAGAATTACAGGGTACACAAAACGACTCATCTGGAAAGAGTGAAAGCCCTGTCAGTGTATTCTGTCTCCTATAGGTTGCTAAGGGGTGACCTGTGCCTGGCTTATGGGGCAGGCTCTGATCTTGCCCTAATGGAAATGCTACACATTTGTAAAATAAACTGGAGGAGGGTCACTTGCTCCAAGGATCTTAACCTAGCCTCTGACATGAACAAGTCATACTGGAGAAATAGATACATCTCCCAGAGACTGCCACTTCTCTAGAACAAGCTTCCAGTTCATGTGAAACAGAGCACATCCCTGACCTTCTTCAAATGCAACCTAGATCAATGGATAGTTGACAGCAAATTCACTCCAGGGGTGGCGCCCATGTCCTTCCTAGACAGAGGAAGTCAGTATTCACTACCATATACCCTTACCTCTGTGAACTTCACCTAACCACTGACAATTGGAGCAACTCTGGATAAATATGGCTGGCTTGTAAGGGCTCTAGGGCTATTAACCTAGTAACCTTCTACGAACCTATGAACATGAAATGTGCAATATTGATTATTTCAGTGAGGCCATCTTTCTCAGAGATGAACAGTTTTGCTGAAATTCATAAACTTGCTATGCCTTTGCATTTGACCTTAAAGGTTATTATATTAAATAATGGGTGCAGGAACAAAGCTGTTAATTTAATGTTTTGTTATATCAGGCTTTGATGAAGCAGTCTGCTGTTGAAGATGGGCTAACTGAATGACACCATACATAAAAGTATAGTAGCTTCACAAGACAGAGTGTGTGGGAATCTCAGCCTAACTTGCTGCATGGTGATACAGCTGTGGAAACAATAAAAACAGATACTGAATCCTTGTTTCAGTTTTCATAAGTGAGTAAAATAAAGAACATGGAGTTACTGAAACTATACTAAGGATTAGAAGAGAATGTTAATGAAAATGAAACAGCATTTTTATTTAAAGCCTACTCAGCCTGTTAATGTCTTGCACCACACATGGCAGGTAGAACAACAGTAAAGAACATGAACTAACATCACACTGAGTGAGTCACAGCATTTTACCAAGATTTAGACGGCGCTGTCCACTATCATAAGCTTCATTAAATTTGTACTCATTCCAGCGAGTAAATTTGCATAAAAACTACATTGTTCCATATCTAAGCACAAAAATCAGTCTACATTCTTAGAAATGTATCCTTTTGTGTATAGCTGCCTGTATAAATTCTGCCTTGGGTGCAGTCACCTGTAACGGTATTCAACAAAGTTAAAAACAGAAGCACTGTCTTAGCAGTAATAATTAAAACATGGACTTTTCAAGCTCATTCACAGGTAAATCATCTGAAGTTGGTGGATGATAAACAGTAAACCTTAAGAACAGACAACAGACTAAGGAAAAGCTTTAGCTTGCAAATTTTAAATACACTATATAAAATTATTATCTGAACTGTATTCAAGCATGGCTGTGGGTATGAAATCATTGTAGGAAGAAATTTAATGAAACCTATGTTGGAAGTTATAATATTTTATATCATCATGCTTATGTATGCTTATTCAGCAAAATTCCTTATGTCATTGTTTAAATTGTATTTATGTCCCAAGCAATGCTATTCCAGTTTTGTTTTTTCTTAAAGTTTTTAGGGAACGCAGTGGTATAACAGTTACTACTTCCCCTCACAGCTCTTGGTTGTTTAGTTTGATTCCCATCTGTGGTGTCTTCTATGCAGCATCTATTGTCAAGTTTATTTAAGTGTTTTAAATTAAGCACTTCATAAAAAAAAACACAGTTCTCTGTATCCACATGAGTCTCATAGGTTCATAGGTTCATAGGTATGTACTAGGCTAATGGCCCTGGAGCCTTTACAAGCCTAGCTCATAGGATTACCCTGGCATCGTGCCACCCAACCTTAGTTCCCAGTGCCTCTGTCAAGTAGAGCCACTGGAGTGATCCCCAGGGTGAATTTTTTATTTCCCATCCACTCATCCACATTTCTCTTGAAGACGGCCAGTGAGGCGCTCAGCTTGACATATATGGGAAGTCTATTCCATAGCATGGGCAGGCTCTGGGTTATGAACCTGTCCCTCTAGCTTGTTTTGTTGATTGTGGTAATGAGATTGAGGTCTCTGGAGCATGTAGTTTGGGTGATCAGGTTTCATTCCATATTCCAAAGACATGTGACTGTGTTAAGTGGTGCTCCTGTAAATTATCTCCAGGTATGTGTTCAGTGGGTCTGGCGTGTGTGTGTGTGTGTGTGTGTGTGTGTGTGTGTGTGTGTGTGTGTGTGTGTGTGTGTATGTGTGTGTGTTTATGTTTGTATGATACCCATCTATGCCCATTATTCACCAGGATAGGTTTCTGTGTCCTGTAAGTTCTGAAGGATGAATGGAGAAAAGCTTTTCTTTCTGTAACTTATCCTGTAGAAAAATCAACAGTGCAGGAAACAAATATATTGCTAGTGTTCAGGATTTTGGGATGGCATTCACAAACCATGAACTCTAAGAAGACCAGAAAACAAATTTCCCTAGAAATTCACAGAGAGTCTTGAAATCGTGTAATAATATTGATATGATGTTTTCTATAACATCAAAATACTATGGCTAGGATGTAAAGACCAGACACTGCCCCGGGCTGAGTCTGAAAGAGGTCCATGGAGATCAGTGCTGTAGCCCGAAAATCAAGTACAAGTAAATAAATAAATTAATTAAGTAAGTAAATAAATAAATAAACATGCTTGCTCTGTAGCAGTAAGAGAGCTGCAGTGCTGTGATCCAGTAGTGGTAAACTGCTAGCTAGTTATTCAGATACATGTAGGAGCTGCAAGGAGCAAAAGCACATTGGCAACACATTTACATGTCTATGATTCAGGCACCAGGTGCAGTGATTCCAACTATACAGGTCTTCCCCCCTACCACAAGCATGTATACACACACACACACACACACACACACACACACACACACACACACACACACACACACACACACACAAACACACACACAGACACACACGTGCACATGCAGACACAGACACACACACACACACACACACACACACACACACACACACACACACACACACGCGCGCGCGCGTGCAGACACACACACACATGCAGACCCAGACTCACACACACACACATGTAGACAGAGACACACACACATGCAGACACACACACACACACACACACACACACACACACACACACACGCACACACACACACACACACACACACACACACACACACACACACACACACACACACACACACACACACACACACACACACACAAACACACATATGCAGTCTAGCATTGCTTAGCTGGTGCACTGCTCCATGTACCACTGTTGCCACTGACTGCAATGAGTGAACATAATGAAGGAGTGCATTCAATCTCATTGCTCTGCTCTGAAGTAGAATGGTACAGAACAACTACAAATCACTCCACCATGTTATTTCAATCATAGATCAGGGCTTGGGGCAGAATAAACGGCAAATTTGTTGACCTCTGTAGTGTTACTTATGTCAGGATTCAAGTGATGTGTGCTACAGTGGTCTATGAGTCACACAACCCTAGCTCACTGAACAAGCCTGCTAGAAGCAGACCTCTGTTGAGTGCTATTTGTATCTGCTCACATGCCTATGTCATGTTATGCTTCTGTATTAGTCTATTTTCATGCTTACCTTTAAATCCCTTAATATTCACAGCAAAAATCTTATATTTCTGCATGAGGAGGAGAGACTTCCATTTTAAATGGAAAATGTAACTGTCATTTATACAGGATGATTGATATATGCACATCTGTAAAACAGCGTATATTTTAAGTATGTCTTTTGTAATGAAATAAGGCACTCTAAGCAAAAACGTTTGCAGATGTTGTCAAGCAATTTTGGTTTGTTAAAATTACTTGCTTGTGGCCAAACAACTTCTGCTTAGAAGCTGTAAGATTCAAACTCAGGACAGCCAAATATAGTTCAGTTATAGGTAATAATTTAAAACTTTGTCTTTGTTGCCAGCAAAAATAAAAACTGGTTTACAAAGCTGACATTGCTGTTAAGCCATGCATTTGTGTATATCATATAATATTAAGGCATGCTGATATTTTAAGTACTTTCTATATTTTGAAAACATTTTTTTCCTAGAAAATGTCTTTCACATTTTGTCACATCTTTTAGTGACAGCTGTTTTATAAAACAATACTTTTAGTGTTCACGTTTCGTACTTTTCTGTTTGTCTTTCATGATTTCATAGCATCACACTTGTAAAAATTGAAATATTTTCAAAGTAGCAAGCTGTGATTCTGAAAGCTGTTATGTTATGACTTAACAAATAAAAGTAGGAATAAAGAGATGTATCGAACAAGAGTACTCTTAATACTAACTGGAGAATGTAACTCTGGTTTGGATAAGTCAGATCTAAGAGTTCTTAAAGCACCACAAATATTTGTTTCAACCAAAGCCCGAAATATTATGAATATTTACTTAAACAAAAAGATTTAAATCTAAATGAATAAAAGTTAGCAATTCATTGATAACTGCACATTGCTCATACTTTTGGTATTCAAACAATAAAAGATAGGGTAATTATTTCAAATTACCTAGGTTCAGAAGTTAATTCTTTCACAGTAACCACATGATCATTTTCAGATTATAATGCCCTTCTTTTCAAACTAACTATAAGTTTTTGAAGGTAATGATAGTAAGAGTAAAACATATTTATTTTATGGGATAGTTTAAAATTATATTTATATAGCAAAATATTAATATGGTATAAGACTAAGTTCAAGAAATGGGATACAGCTTATTGAATATTTAAAAAAAATCCAGCCAAACAAAGTAGAAAAGAGGGAGAATACGGATGGATATGAAAAATGAACTAGATAAAAGATCTCTATAGACATTAAACATACAATTGAGATAATGCTGGACGAGTTCAGATTTACCTGATATAATATTAAATCAAAGAGGCTGTATAAATTAACCAATTGAACATATTCTCCCACAAAACACAAATACATGTGAGAGATGCAACTATATAGCCAAACTGGAGGCTGAGCTCTCTCAACTCAGGACTGGCAAGACCAGACAGGAGGAGAAGGAAACCACGCACACCACAAACCCAGTTTCACATAGAACTATCACAACTGCAAAACAAACACATAAACACACAAAGACATACTCGGAGGCACTGATCAAAAATCTACCAAAACTACAGAGGCCTCCAAAGCAGACACCCAAGCAACTGCCACCTCAAGACATAAGACATGCAACACATAGTTCTCAAAGTGAGTGTGCTAAACAGTCACAGCCCTTAAGGCCAAACACAATGCCAGACACACTTTTTATAGGTGACTCCATAGTCAGACACACTGACGTCCCACTCACCAGACTGAACAAGGAAAAGATCACAGTAAGCTGCCTGTCAGGCGCTAGAATCTGCCACATAACACAAGCACTCAGGTCACTCCACAGCAAGTACAAGTATGACTCAGTCATTGTCCATGCCGGTGTGAACGACCTGAGACGTACCTCCCTGGACTACATGAAAAGAGACATAGAGGAGCTCTCAGATTATGTAGCCCAGGCCGGTATGACCCTGACCCTGAGCAGTATCCTACCCTCACCAAGAATGATGCCACAATACAGAGACAAAATGATCAGCTTTAATAATTGGCTTAATTACTGGTGTCATTCTAAGGGGATCCAATGTCTGTCTGCCTGGGATGACATGCTTGACAAGCCACGCTGCTTTGCAAGGGACGGCTTGCACCTGTCACCCTGGGCTTCCGGATATTGGCAAAGGCTCTTGCCACCCCCATAGTGCCTTTTTAGGCAAGGCTCAAATGATAAACCTACCGCCCTAGAAAACAAAAATGGAGAAAAACTAAGGGTAATACTGCTCAATGCCAGAAGTCTAAACCTAAAGATGCATGCCCTCGAAGCCCTCCTCAGTATGGAGAACATCGATGTCTGTGCTGTGACTGAAACCTGGTTCAAGGCTCCTGAGAGCACCCCAGCACTATCAGGTTATACCTCATATCATGCGTTCCGGCCCCAAAATCCGGACCGAACCACAAAAGGAGGGGGAGTATCCATATTCATAAAGGATACCCACACCTCCAGGTTAGTGGCAATGCACGAAGCATCGGAGACCATCCAGGTGAAATTAACCATAGGTAAAACTGCCCTACAGTTTGTAACATGCTACAGACCACCTTCTCAAACTCAGGAAACCCACACAGCCTTCCTGAAGACACTGGAGAGTATGAATGTCTCTCCAAACACCATCATATTGGGTGACTTCAACTACCCAAACATAGACTGGGAACATTACTCAAGCCCCAACACCCTAGCCCAAAGGTTCCTTGAGTTCATAAACTCAAATGCTATGGAACAACTAGTCACCATTCCCACAAGAGGAGAAAATATACTAGACCTGATCATCACAAACATGGGGACAAAATGCTCCACACCGGATGTATATCCCTCACTGGTGAGATCAGACCATAAATTAATCTCACTGGAGATCCACATCCCGCTCCCACCCCCAGCAAAAAAGACCACAGTGAAGAACTTCTCAAAAGCAAACTTCACACTTCTTAAGACTGGAGTGGTATCCTTCAAGGCCCCCGAGCCAGTGGAAACCACAACCCACGCTGCTGAAACCCTTACAAATGCCTTCTATGAGCACCTCCAGGAATGTATGGATCAAGCAATCCCTAATAAAATCAAGACCCTTTCCACCAAAGGCAGGCACCCGGTCTGGTGGACTCCAGCCATAAACAAACTCTACAACAAGAGGAGAAAGCTACTACATGACAGAGCAAAATCCCTAAATGGGAAGGTATCTCTGATCAATACTAGCAAAAAACTACGATCACTCATAAAATCATCCAAGGCCAACTGTGAGAGAAAAATCGCTAATGACACAAAAGACAATCATAAAGCCTTCTTTAGCTATGTTAGAAACCTGGGTGAAAACTCCCAGATATGCTCAGAATTAGTCCAAAATGATAAAAAAATCACTGAACCCACAGACATTGCCAACATACTGGCAGACAGGTTCAGTACAAATTTCTCCCCTCCCTCCCCCCCAAAAGGAGAAATATCTATCCCACCAGAGTCTAGCCTCCCAAACATCTCAGATGCCCAGGTGAGAGCTGCTCTCTCTAAAGCAAAAAACACAGCATCAATGGGACTGGACGGTGTCCCCGGCTGTGTGCTACACGAACTCAATGAGGAACTAAACCCACACATAAGGCTGCTGTTTAATCTTAGCCTTACTACAGGATACGCATCCAAAGAATGGCGTCACGGCAACTGTGGTCCCACTCCACAAAGGCAGTGCTTCTACGGACCCTGGAAATTACCGCCCCATAAGCTTGACGAGCCTTGTCTGCAAAGCTATGGAGAGGATCATAATGGAACTCATAAATAAAGACATTGGGGACCTACAGACACTGGATCCTACCCAATTTGGCTTTGTCAAGGGCAGATCCTGCCTCTTGAACTTGGTCGACTTTTTCGAAACAGTCACTAAGGCCATTGATGAGGGTAAGGCAGTTCACACAGCCTACCTTGACCTAGCAAAAGCGTTCGACACAATACCCCACTCGGGCATCATAGAAAAGCTCACCAGCTTAGATGTAAACCCATATGTCACAAGATGGGTTGCAAACTGGCTCAAGGACAGAACACACAGGGTTAGAGTTGCTGGTGCCATGTCAGACTCTAAGCTGGTCACGAGCGGTGTCCCACAGGGCTCAGCCCCCTCTTGTTCGGCATTTATTTTTCTGAAGTGCAGGCAAACATAGGGGGATTGTGGCTGACAAAATTTGCAGATGACTGCAAATTGGGCACCATAATTGACACTCCATCAGACACAGACATCCTCCAGAAAGGTCTCATAGAAATGGATAACTGGTGCCAGAGCCATGGCCTTAAGCTAAATGCCAAAAAATGTATAGTCATACCCTTTGGGAAAAACAAGGTAACCCCTAATTACCACATAGGTGGTAATCCATTAAACACGGAAGAAGTTATCAGGGATCTGGGGACCCAAGTTGACAGTAACCTCTCTTTTGACACTCACATTGCCAAAGTGGTTAGGAAGACCTTCTACATTGCCCACCTGATCATGAAGGGATTCACATCCAGATCAGGAGAGGTCATTGTACCCTGTACTCTTCACTTATCAGACCAATGATTGAGTACAACGCCCCATTCGGAATGTACCTTACCCGACACCTGCAGCAGTTGGAATGACCCCAAAAGTTCCTCACCAAAAGGATAAAGGGGCTCAAACATATGTCATACGATGCCCGACTGAAGAAACTCCAGCTCTATTCAGTCACATACCGTCTGCTCAGAGGTGATCTGTGCCTGACATACAAGGCCATGTCCAACCCGGAATTAATGGACATGCTCCACCTCAAAAAATCCAAATCCACCAGAGCCACGAGAGCAAGAGACTTAAACCTCAACACGGATATAAATAGGGCGTGCTGGAGGGACAGATTCATCACCCAGAGACTCCCTACACTATGGAACAGAATCCCAGTCCATGTGAGGCAGAGCCCCTCACTGACTCTGTTCAAGAGAAATCTTGACGAGTGGATGGGAGATCGTAGGTTTACCCCAGGAATCATCTCTGTATCACTGCTGGACAGAGGCACAGCAAACTAATGGGTATAGTATTCTCATCCTAAGGGGTGGTGAAAGCCACACACACTCTGGCTAGGCTTATAAATGTCCTAGGGCAGATAGCCTAGTATGAACCTATGAACCTATGAACCTATGAATCCAATAATTTTCATCTTAGTAATTCGCCAGGAAGTAATAATAAAAATGATCCAATATAGCCAATATTTTAGAAGAATTTAGATAACACTATAAACAAAAAAAATGATAGTTCATTAATATCTAGAAATGATCAAAATTAACTTTTTTGCTAACAACATTAATAGTAGTCTGTGATAACAAGCTTTATTATTAAAATAAACCAATACAGAATACATTGTCCAGCAAAATAAAAGATAAAAGATGATAAAATACCAGGCATTGATTAAATCCAGAAATGTATAAATTATTTTCATTGAGAGTTATCTATTAAATTGAGTATTCAGTGTTGTTTAACTTAATAATATTCCTGCTTCATATAAATACTCATTAAATATTTCCATATTAAAACAGGACAAAAGTCCAGGTGACTGCACAATACATAGACCGATTACATAACTGAATGCTGACTATAAAGCATTTGTGTCATTATTTACAGATATATTAAATAAGTTATTTACCTGAAAAAAAGCACCAAAGATCAAACTGGCTTTATAATGATAATGAATAGATAAACTCGGGAGAAAATTAAAAGAATCCTAATACTAATAGGTTATTCAAATAATACTAATAGTGAGGTAGCAATATTCAATGCTGACACAGAAAAGGCCATTCATACTTTAAACTGGGCTTATTATTTTGGTACTGGATAATTCTGGTTTCTCAAGAACATTTCTAAACATATTAAAATGATATAATAATATGGCAAGAACAACAATATTACTATGACTACTACTAATATGTGTATTAAGATTTTTGTCTACGGCAATAGATATTTAGAATAGGCAAAATGCAGTGCTGTCCACAGTCTCACATTTTATTTGCCATCACTGTAGACCCACTAGCTAAAGCCATAAGAAGAAATCTTCATATAAGTAAATGATGATCAGTCTTAATGTTGTTTACTCTTGATAACTTTAACAGAACTAGAGACCTCTTTTGGCCATTTTAAACATGCATTTCTATATACAAAGAAAATATCAGTGCCAAAAGCTAACAATAATAAGACTAAATATTTAGTTTTTTAGATCCCAAACAAGGCTATAGCATGACATATAATTTATGTGATATAGGTAAAACAGAATACTTAAGAATTATTAAAGAGTATAATCAAGGAAAAATCAGAAAAGCATACAGAAATATAAGTGTGATAATTAGGAAATGGAACAAAATATTATTTAACACTGAATATGCTTCCTAATTAAAACAATTCTCCTTAAAAAAATATTTAATTTAATACCTATCACAGTTTTGTCTACTACCAAAGCTCATAAAAGAAGAAAGAGTGAACTCAACATTTTATGGGATCCTAAAAATATCTCAAACAGCCTATAAAATCTAATATTAAAAGTAACTGTAAACTGGGTTACAGCTGATTATGACACAGAACACATGCACCACAAAACATTCGTAACATTGAATCTATCCCCTCAACTAACCCTTACTCTATCTATAATCCACAAACAAATGCACATGCATGCCAGCTGCTATAACACAGTCTTGCAGATAATTTTTCATTAAAACATTAATTTTCCTGCATAGTCCTACTTATCTACATTATAGTAAATTAAATTCATCCACATGTGATTCATATAAATGAGTATTCACTCTTTTGTGCATTCTGTCATTTTTTTTTACCCACAACTTCTTAACTAAATGGGTATTCAACCTTTGAGTTTGAATTATTTATTAATATGTATATATATATATATATATATATATATATATATATATATATATATATATATATATTCAGAAGGTCGAATGACTGAAATCTAAAAATGCATATGGTCGAGACCATATACCCGAAATTTCAGAAGCTTGACCTTCTGAATGGGGGTTGGCATACAGCGCAGAATGGGAGATTTCCCTTTCTGTACTGTAGTGCAATCTCGGAGTTGGAATAAATAAGTAGCGGGGGGTGTGCGAGGTGCAGTCCCCCTCGTGGGCAGTGCAGGGGGGCTTGCCCCCCTGCAGAAACATTGTTTTGTGTTTTTTTTTTTTTTTACTTCCCTTTCAGAAGGTCGAACTTCTGAAATTCGAGCATATGGCTTCGGCCATATGCATTTCGAGATTTCAGCCATTCAACCTTCTGAAGGGGAACCATATATATATATATATATATATATATATATATATATATATATATATATATATATTTATGGAGAGAGAGAGGGAGAGAGATGTCTCTTTCTCTGTTGCTCTTGCTATCGCTGTCTCTCTCACTCTCTCTCTCTCTCTCTCTCTCTCTCTCTCTATATATATATATATATATATATATATATGTGTCTGTGTGTGTGTGTGTGTGTGTGTGTGTGTGTGTGTGTGTGTGTGTGTGTGTGTGTGTGTGTGTATGTGTGTGTGTGTGTGTATGTATGTATATGTATATAGGATGTCCCAGTGTAAATCTCATTTGTGTACAGTCAAGGTGTAGAAAGTTGAGAGCTGTGAAAGATTGATATTCCCTGGGTTAGTGGAATATGCCATTTTCTCATGGATTGTGTGATCTCAGAGTTAATATATATAATTAGAAGTGAATGTAGTGGTGCAGGGTAGCTTGCCTCTCCTTGCAGAAAACACTTTATATTTTCTTGCATGTTTGAAGGACTAGCCAGGGACTGTAGTGTATCAGTGTGGATTTGTTAATGTGTGTTGATGTAAAGCACATTGACATTTCTGTGGCTCAAGTATTAGCAGTAGATCTATATTTTTAGTAATACTACAGAAATGTACCCATTATCTGTTTCCATAGACTTGATGGAAACTTTTCATAAAACCAGAATGGTAAATTGGAAAGGAAAACAGATTATAAGTTGACACAATTGTACAGAGAATTGTAAGATGAAAGCAACAGAGGAAATTGAGAGAGAGAATTTAATTTATCTAATTAAAATTGGATTATTATACAGATATTAAGATACTTCATCATAAATGATAATATAGACTTTAGAATACCACAACCTCCTGGAATATATGAAAAATGCAATGCATTTATGTAAAAATATTATCTGAATACTATCAAATGTATATAAAATAAGAGATAAAAATACAGTTATTAATATCACATATCAGGCATGCATATGTAAGCTCAAAGAAGCAGATTGTTCCCTCAAAAGTAAGTTACTTACACTAAAATCTATTAAATATACTATATCCTCCATATTTTGAAAAAAGAATATAAACCTGGAAATATATACCCCAGGCATTTTATATGCCAGATTAGCTAAATGAATAAACATAGCAACAATAACGCAGATTGAAAGTGTAAAATACTCTGAAAACAGTTTATCTGCATAGAACACACTTTAATTAAAATGATTGGAATGAGTCAGTAGCTCTTTCAGACTTTATGGTCAGACAGAAATCACTTATCAGAAAGTCTTAACATGTTTGCCAACATGAGCTAATGATACTCAGCATTATCTCTTAATGTGGATTTTAGATACTGCTCCCAGCAAGATAATGACAAAAATTTGGATGATAGAAATTAAGCCAACATTTGCATATTTTCTGTTTAAAAATGTTATTAATAATTATATTGATATAAATGTTTTAATAATGACCAAGTTGTAAACTTTAAATTATGACCAATTGCTCTTAGTTAAATATGATAATGATGCCTCTCTAAAACATTAATAATAAAAACTAAAATGAATAATACACTTGTAAGATATATAGATAAGGGAAATAAGTGTTAAATATTCAAGTATAAGAAAGGAGGACATTGTGTATGTAGTCTAAATTGTTAGGTTCTTAGGAGTTATATTTAGAAAAAATAGTTAAGAAATAGCAGTTCTGAATGGATTTGTATTGGTTTGTATTTATAGTTTTAAATTCTTTATATTATGCATATTAGGTTTATAAATGTATTATGGTTTCTCAACTAATAAAACATTGGGGCAACCAAGTAGGAACAAATCCACAAATGTTTAAAGAACTTTTATTTTGAACAGGTATAACACCTGCAGAGCATTTTCTTCTACACATACATTAAGCTCTCTTTCTGTTTTAACTGTTAGTTTTAATGATGAAGAGGTGTGTTAGACATGAACACTGCAGGAGTTTTCCATTATTTCACCCTCACTGTTCATCTTGACTGCTGCCAAAAAAATACAAATAAACAAACAAGCAAACATAATAATCCAGCTATGTATACAGTCACAAAAGTGTGGGAAGGCAGAGTAGTTCCCTGCTTTCAAGGACGTTTAGGCAAAATGTTCTGCAATAGCAGTATAAAATTATAAAAGATGTGTTGCCTGTTTCATTGGATTATCTGCATACTTGCTGTCTAGTTGGATAAATGACTTGCAGCAGGATTCAATAAACTCAGTGTAGGCTTTGCACGAAGCCTATATGGAGTTTACTTGTGTGCATGGTGAACAGCAGCACTAATAACATATTCATGCCATGCACCTCATTGAAACATAAACAAGAGCAGTTTCGTGGCAGGCAAAATTGTTGGTGGCCAGAAAACTATGTAGTGCTACATGGATAGCAAACCTGTTTCCCCTACAGCAATCTAGGTTGCTATGACAGCAAATGTACAATGGTGAGGAGTAAATGGTAATAGCAGTGTCCCACATGCTGGTGTAAAATGCTGTCTCTCTCTAATGTCAAGCAAGTGCAGAAACACACACCACAGTTAACTGCAGTGAGAACAGAACCCTCCCTATCCAAGGACACAGACTTGAAAGCTCAGTATTTTGAGCAAGTGCCACAGCACAATTCTGACTGTTACAAGGTTGCAGGACAATTTATAGTCAATGACATCACCAGTGGATGTTGGAGAGAAGATGGTGGGAGGCCTGTATGAAATGGATGTGTAGGCATGGGCACATATCAAAACATTGGTAATCCATGGGATTAGAGTAGTAACTGTTGGATACACAATTATGCTCTTCTGGCTGGATAGACACACACACACACACACACACACACACACACACACACACACACCCACACACACACATACACACACACACACACACACACACACACACACACACACACACACACACACACACACACACACATGCAAACACCACCCAGTTAATTGCAGTGAGAACAGAACCCCTACTGATCTAAGTACATAGACTAGAGAACTCAGTACTTAATGCAAGCACTACACCACAAGTCTGACTTTTACAGGGCCGCAGGGCATCTTATTGTGGATGACATCAGCACTGGATGTTGGAAGGTCTGCATGAAATGGATGTGTAGGCATGATCAATTTTCAAGATATTTCAAGTTCTGCATGTTACCAGATTGATGAGTGTACAATGTATTGTGTTCCAATGTGCAGGTATACTTTCAGAGACAGCTTTACAAACTATCTGCAAACATGTATCCCCATTCCTACAAGTACTGGAAAATCTGTACTGTCATTCTAAACATGTGCATGGTAAATAAAACAACATTTATAATTAATTTATGTAGTGCAATTGATATTTTTGTGAACAATTACTGAGAGAGTAGGGTTGCAGTGTATGGGGAGGTAACAGATGGCTGCATTGTAAATATGTGACATTGTCTTTGAGATGAGGGTCTTCATTTTTTTTCTGTTTCCACATGTAATTTCATGTCATGAACACTAAATGGAGAGTAAACAAAAGTAATACCTGTTATTGTCCACTTTGCATAGTGTTCTACTGAACAGTGGGTTTGCTTGATGATTGGCAAGGTGTTTGTGCATGCCAAATACACATTTCCACTACTTTCCCTGTTTGCATGTAGTTAAGCAGTGCACAAACGTGAGGCTCAATGCTAAAATTATGAGAGTTAGTATTGAGTGGATGAAACACTTGCTGCTTAGCTGACTCTGTGGCAGCAGGTGTAAACACATTGACACATTTCATTTTCAGGCCAGATGATAGAGTGTTTGAATTCGGATGTATATAATACTTTTAAATATGTATAGATAATGTAGTAAAATTTTATTGTTCCTGTAGTGTAATGTTGTGCAGCATATTAAAGTGGCATTGCACAGAGTTAACTTCACCACAGAAGAGACACTCACCATCACTTGGCATTGGTCCATGATGCAAAACTCTGCTCCAACACAGAGGCCAAAAGGTGAAGGGCTCCATTCTTTTTTTTTTTTTTTTTTGGTACCTGTGTGTGATTCCACTTTTTGACCATATTATAGGTGTTAAAAATGGGATAGATAGGAAAGTAGTGAAATGCGGGGGGGGGGGGGGGGGGATCAAGCAGAAGGTGGACAAAGGGAAAAAATACAGGAATGTGCAGGAGGGTGGTAGAAAACAACCCTAGCTATCCATTTCTTTAACAGTGTAAACTAAAAATATGTACAGAATATTAGCTGAATTTGGACTGTCACCTCCAGGGGTTAGAATAACACAATCATGTTGTATAGCTAGTTGGACCAAATCAAGTGTGTCAAGAAGACACATGTGCAAAATAGAGAGCTGTATATGGGACTATATATATATATATATATATATATATATATATATATATATATATTTTTTTTTTTTTTGCGGGACAGGTGCCCAATTTTGTTTTGGCTTCAGTAAAAGAGGAATGCTGGGTAAAGGACACTGGTATTTCTGGGTCAGGTAAGTTGGATAGGTGAGGAAGCAAATGCAAACAAGACAAACAAGACAAGACACAGAGATGGTGAGGGACATGAAAGGTTGAGGGACACCATGACTGTGTTGAGAGAGGAGACAACACATGCTCATGTCCATCAAACACAGGTACAGAGAGAATCTAGTCCTCAATCCACAGGAATGTCATCACTGTCTCCTGGCTGCTGGAGTGCTTGACATGTTCTCCTCCTACGGACCATGAGGGAGAGCAGCCTCTCCATCTGGTATAGGTGTACAACAATGGTGTGGTTCATGACCATATGAACCAACCCTGGCATCTCCCAGTGGGTGATGAAATCCCTGTCTCCAACAGTACTCCACGAGGGTACCATAGTACCAGCTGCCTGGGTAGTGCTACCTGAGGGCATAGGTAGTATAAGGGCAGCAGAGGCAGTACTGTTAGGTCCCAGATGTACTGGGCATCAGTGCTGGAGCCATTGGAGTGGGAGCAGCTGACTACTGAGGCTGGCCTACCTTGCTGTGCTGTGAAGCATTTAGTGATTTGGTACAGATGGATGACATGGATACACTTTGACAGCACATAATAGAAAATAAAAAAAGAGATAAGGGCTGCAGAGTGAGGAAAAACAGATAAAATTAGTACCATCATACTTATCTGAAGTATTATATTTAAGTATATGGCCTAACAACTCCAAACTTAATTAAGGTGCTCCTTGCAATGTGCATATATTGCACATATGCTTGTTCCTATTATACAGATTACAGTTAACAGCAGGGCCTTTATGCCACTTGTACAGCATTTACATTATATAATATTATTAAATAAATGCAGTATTGTATAGTTACTTATGGTATTTGAACCTACAACCTCTGACTACAGTCATACTCTTGACTCAAAGTTGGTTTGTGCTACAGACTTATGCAAGTATACTTGCTTTGACAGTTAAGATATGCATGCTCACTTTGCTACAACTGTATAGAAAACAAACAAAAAAATATCTTTTAAAGCTACAATAATACTTCTCTTGTGCTGCATACATAACACTTGCTAACCTGAGTCTCTCCAAATGATCGGCATGAGCCTGCTGATTCAACTCAAGTTCAGGATTAGCTGTGAAAATAAAAGAACGGAAGACCATTATGCTTACCAATCTTGTCTATATTTACCTTTCTATGTATTATAAATTCTGTTTATTAGCTTACTTAGACAACTGTGGGATGCTACTGGCTTGAAACTCATCCAACCAGTGGTTGAGTGTATCCATCTTGCTTCTTTTTAGGTCACTGAACTGATGCCTACACTGTTCTCCACTGTGTGAGATGCCAATTGAACTGGCCACAATACTCCAAGCCCCAGACTTGTACTGGGAGCCAGACTAGCCCTCCTGCAGAAGCCTTTGGCTGTGGCACTTTACCAAGAGTCCAATAAATATCCTGGACTCCTGAATATCCCACCTCTGTATCCTAAATTAGGCACCTTCATGTCTAAAGCCACACATGCCTAATCTCAAAAGTAAAGCAATGGCAAATGATGGTTTCCTGCCAGTTCCTGTTACTGCATATACTGGTAGTGCACAAACCTGAGAAATGCCAACCAGATTTGCACAATGTTAAGTGGAGACCAACTGTGTCAAGCAGGGAGGAAAGCTATTTTTGAAAGTGGAAGGTTAATCTGACACATTAGTTTGAGGGGTATCTGCTGCTGTAACTGTTAGGTAATATAACTTTGCAGACATATACTGAGAGCATAAATTTCGTGACCTGACTCCACAATCATCACCATTGCTGACAACCCCCCTCTGACCTGATTGCACTAACTCAAACCTCTTTTAACCTCACTGAAGTTTGGCTTACTAATGACCAACTCATTCTAAACCCTAAAAAGACAAATGCCTTCCTATTTCTACCGAAATCTCTCTACCATCTTAAATCCTCTGTCACCATCTCCTCCCTTAACAATACTACTATGTCATCTGAACCCCCACATAAAGCTCCTTGGAGTAATTATTGATGACCAACTTAAATTCAACCTCCATGTATATCACTGCTTAAACAAAACTCACTAAAAGCTCGGCCTACTTAATAGAAACAAAAAGTTCCTTACCACCAACTTCAGAATCTCATTTACCCAGGCTTATCTTCTTTCCAACCTCTTCTACAGCTCTCAAATCCTTACTAACTTACAGTAGTCTCTACAATCCAAACTTGAAACCACATAGAAAAAAGTTGCTAGATTTGCAGCTAACTGAACACCAAAATCATACCACTGTATTGCTCTCCCAACACTCAGCTGGTTAGAGTTTCCTAACCAACTCCTATTTACTCAACTTCTCATCATCAACACCATCCTAAACAAGCCTTCCTCCTACCCTAGCATTTTTTCTCATGTCTCCCTCTATGACTCACCTCAATTCCTCACAAGCTCAGTCCAATTTCTCTTAGAGATTCATAAACCTAAAAATCATTTGGACAAAACCTCTACAACTACCTTCCTGCTCTATCATGGAATAAGCTTCCCATGGCCTTCAGCACTATTACCCATGCTCATGAATTCAAGACAACTCTCAGAAATTGCCTAAACAGCACCTGGTGATGTCACTGAAGTCATCCCACTTGAAATTGTCCCTTCCCTCTTCCCTACTTCATTCTTCTCCTTCACTCACATTCCTGTCATCTTCTTCCTTTCCCAAATTTTGCCATCTTTTCTAACTTCCTGTGTATTACAACAACAACAGACTACTGCTCTTCATACCCCTTCAAATTCTTGCCCACAGTAATCTGACACTACTTCCTTTCTTTCTTCTACCCCCTCTCTTATTTCCCCTCACACTATAACTTGGCAAACTAACTGCTATAACTATCATACTAGACCAATGTAATAAAATAATTAATTGTATACTTGCCATAGTGGCCATGCAGCAGCATGTCCTGGCACAGATTGTATGCAGGAGACCATAACAATGTCAGTACTGGTGATGCCTAGTGAACATTTTTGTCTCTAACCAGGAGCAAACAGGCCACTGTCAAATATAATGTCACAATCTTGAAACAGTTGTGCCACATATGCCAAATCCATTTTCATGGCAAACTGGAGTGATAACATCAGTGGGCTTCTTGGATATGGAGACATTTAATCGGTCAGGAGATGATGTCACAGGGAAATGACAGCCTCAGTAACCTGCATCTTGCAGCAATTCCTCACATTCATTACATGTCCTTGTTAGTAGCACATATGAAGGGATCATATTCTGTAGGTGACTGCCAGACATTAGCAATGCTATTACATTATGTTTTTTGGTAGAAAGAAACAGCTATAGTATCCAGTCCACCCTTTAAGTGTGTTCAGCATTCTACCCCTCTTATTCATTTATTTTCTCTTATAAATTTTTCGTTGTCAATGGCCTCTTAAATATTCCACAGATTCTGACTGCACCAGCCATTTTAGCTACGGTTACTACCTGTCCGATTGTCAGTAGGACACTCACGGGTTGAGCTATCTCATCTGATTGCCTGCACTTTGAAGCAGTGTAACTTTAAAAGTCCTGTTTTTTTAATTGTGCCAAATTGCTGAGAAAAGCTGAAAATGCTTCAGTTTTTTCCACGGCAATTTGGTTACGTCACCAACCCAGACCTGCAGGCAGAGTTATTCCCTCTAAGGTCTGGGTGTTGTTAACCATGCAGCAATTGGCTGCAACTGTTGAAGGGGCAAGGATCCAGCCAGGAAGAGCCCTACAAAGGTCACTGCTGTAGACCATTTTTTTTAATTAGCGCTTCTACAGCTGCTAATATTACAGGACTGAGATTTTCTGTTTCTCAAGCCAGGAAACCAGGAACTCAGCAAGTCCGCCAACCAGCCAACCAGCCGCTGAAGCAGGTAGGAAGCCTGCTACCCAGCCAGCCAGCCACTGAAGCAGGTAGGAAGCCTGCTACCCAGCCAGCTAGCCAGCCAGCCAGCCAGCCAGCCAGCCAGCCAGCCAATGAAGCAGGCAGGAACCCTTACAGCCAGCCAGCCACTCAGATCAAGCAGGCAGGAAGCCTACTAGCTAACCAGCCAGCCACTCCAGCAGGTAGGAAGCCTGCTAGTCAGCCAACCAGACACTCCAGAATACAGGAAGCCTGCTAGCCAGCCAGCCAGCCACTCTAGCAGGCAAGAAGCCTGCTAGCCAGCCAGCCAGCCACTCCAGCAGGCAGGAAGACTGATAGCCATCCAGCCAGCCACTCCAGCAGGCAGGAAGACTGCTAGTCATCCAGCCAGCCAGCCACTGAAACAGGCAGGAAGCCTGACAGCCAGCCAGCCAGCCAGCCAGCCAGCCAGCCAGCCACTCAGGTCAAGCAGGCAGGAAGCCTACTAGTCAACCAGCTGGCCAGCTACTCCAGCAGGCAGGAAGCCTGCTAGCCAGCCAGCCAGCCAGCCACTCCAGAAGGTAAGAAGCCTGCTAGCCAGTCAACCAGCCACTCCAGTAGGCAGGAAGCCTGCTAGCCAGCCAGCCACTCAAGCAGGCAAGAAGCCTGCTAGTCACCCAGCCAGCCACTCCAGCAGGCAGGAAGACTGCTCGTCATCCAGCTAGCCAGCCACTCCAGCAGGCAGGAAGCCAGCCATCCAGCCAGCCATTCCAGCAGGCAGGAAGCCAGCTAGCACAGCAAACACCGTGATAGTGGTAAGTACAACAGTCAATAGTATTTTGTGGCTCTAGTTATTTAAAATGGGAATATTGTGTTTTATTTAAATTTTATTTGAATTTAAGTTTTTAATGTTTAGAGGTAAATGGGGTGCACCATACAATATTTAAATTTGTGCAGTGGTTATTTTGAGATTTCCAAATAATAGTTTTTAAAGGTATAAAAAGTGTATGTGTATATGTGTGTGTGTGTGTGTATCATAATTGTTGTGGTTATTTTGGGATGATCTAGAAGCTTTAGTTTTTAAAGGCTGAAATGTGTGTATAGAAGTTTTTTTTTCTGGTGGGGGCAGTCTTCACAGATAAACGCAGTGTGATATATTTCTATTGTTGTGACTTTTTCAGGGTACTTTCTGTTTACAGATAGAAAATGTTTGAGAATAGTTTGCACTTTTTTGTGTGGAAATGTGTATAATTTAATACTATCTTCAAGAAGTTAAGATATATGAGTATTTTTTCCTAATGTTAGTTCTTGCAAGTCAATGTGTATATGGGTATATTTATTTTTTGAGGGGGAATGTTCATAGGCAAACGTAGTGCATTTATTATTCTAATAGGTACATGTTACCAACTTGCTGTAGCTGTTTCAAGACAGTTTGTTTTTATAATTGGAAATGTGTGTATTTTATTTTTTTTGCTGTCTTTAATAAGGTTAAAATGTACTGCTTTGTGTGAATATGGGCATGCTTCTTTTACTTGAGCCTGTTTATTGCATCAATAAATTATTGTTATAGGTTTATTTTTATTTCTCTTAATTGCTATGTTTGGAGGTAAAAGGGGTCCATGGGGGTCTGCTGTGTGTTATAGTTTATTTTAGCTGCTCTTGCAAGAAGTACTTTTAAAAGGTAAAATGTTTACTTAGCTTTAATTTTTTTTCTGGGTTGGATGTATGTTCAAAAGTTAATGCAGTACATTTGAAATTGTGCTTAAACATGTCATCATTGCTTCAGGATAGTTTGCTCTTTTATAAGAAGTAAAGTTTGTATTTTGTTTTTAGTGATGTCTTTAATAAGTTTACAATGTGCTGCTTTCATTATAATGTGATTTTGTCCAGTGCTGCTGTTGGGCCTGTTCTTTATTGCATCATTGTGCTGTGTAAATTAGTGCTATACATTTATTTCTTTTTTCTTAATTGTTGTGTGCAGAGGTAAATGGGATCTCTGGTGTCCGCTATGCATTCTAATTCATTTTAGACTGGCTTTTTAGGAAAGTGAAAATGTATGTAGCTTTATTTTCTGGAGAGGTGGGGGCATGTTCATGGTAAATATAATATGCTTGGTTTTCTACAAGCTGTGTTACTGTCAAGTTTTCTATGGCCAAAATGCCCCCCTACATTACATCATTTACTATTTTACCCTTTTAAATGGTTTGTGATGTTAATTCCCTTCTGCTCCATTCCTCAGGTCTTTCATATGCCAATGTTTTTATGACAGTTTTCAGGTGCCAATGTTTCTGGGCAGTTTTTTCGCATGCCAGTGTTTCTAGTCAGTCTTCAGTGAATGTATATCAACTACTTTAGAAAGTGCTTCATGTTTCATATGCGAATGTTTTGACAGTTTTCAGGTGGCCAATGTTTTTCAAATCAGTTCTTTCAAATGCCAGTGTTTCTAGACAGTTCTTTCAAATGTCAGTGTTTCTAGACAGTTCTTTCAAATGTCAGTGTTTCTATCCATCCATCTACAACCCCTTTTTCCCATTTTTGTACATGGGGTCATCGGGGCTTCATTTAACAGTGACAATAATTTAAAACCAAGGCCAGTTCTTCCTCAGGTCTTCAATTAATCTATATCAAAGAACATCTTTAGAAACTGCTTTATGTTTCAAATGCCAATATTTTTATGATCGTTATCAGGCGCCAATGGTTTTCAAGCCAATTATTTTGCATGCCAGTGTTTCTAGCCAGTTCATTCATGCACCAATATGTTACTGCACCCCACTAACGCAGTTTTGCTAAATATGTTGCATATCAGGTAAGTACAGATTCAAGAATGAAGAGGGCAGCAGCTTCATCACAGTCAACCACCAACATGAGAATGTGCAGGTGGCAGGATGTTGGAAAACGGAACTTGACTGGATCGAGAAATGCAGCGGTGTAAAAGCATTCTGTAGATACTGCAAAAAGGAATTCCTTGTGACCCACAGTGGAAGAAAAGATGTCGCAAGACATGAATCAACTGAGCATAACACTGCTATTCTTCAAGCAAAATCCAGTCACCTGATGACAAAGTGTTCAAGGAACACAAATCTTGAGGACCAGAACTTAGGATCATTTTAGCAGAAACCTCTGAGGTGTTCCATGCTGTTAAGCACAATATTTCCTATAACAGTTTGGACTGTGGAGTAAAGTTTGACAGCCAGTTGAACAGCAACTCGGGCATTGCAAAAAAGCTATCTCAGAAGAACCAAGGCTGAAGCCATTGTTGGAAATGTTTTGAGACCACACTCATTGGAATACCTCCTGCATGACCTTCAGAACCAGGCACTTCATTTGCATTATCATTGGATGCTTCCCACAAAGGGAATATAAAATTATTTCCACTTGTTGTGAGATATTTTTCTAAAGAAGAAGGGGTCGTGAATGGCCTTTTGGACTTCTATGTCGACCCTGATGAATCTGCCTAGGCTGTATCACAGCAGATTTCGAACATTATGGTAAAGCACTCCTTGCCCTGGAACAGCATTTCAGCATATGGGGCTGATAATGCCAGTGTGAAATATGGGAAGAAATTTGGTGTGTATAGTAGATTAAAATAAAAGTTCCCATCACTCCAGAAGGCTAACTGCATTGCCCACAACATTCATAATGCAGCCAAAAAAGCTGCAGCACAACTACCTTATGATGTGGAAGCATTTGTGAAGAAAATATTCAGCCATTTCTCAGGTTCTGCTACAAGGAACAGAGACTTGAAAGACTTCTTTGAGTTTTGTGCCATGGAATTTGATAGTCTCTTAAGACATGTGCCAGCAGGGTGGTTGTCACTACTGGCAGCCATTGAAAGAATACTGAAAAATCTCCCAGTGCCCCAGTCCTATTTCCTCTCCCAGGGAGAAGAGGAGACCCCACACCCCTGGCAGATATGACAGTACTTTTCAGCTAATGAGCATGGAGAGAGTGCATTGCCTACGCTGCCCCAGTACTGTTTGCATGGAGAGAGTGCATTGCCTACACTGCCCCAGTACTGTTTGCACTTTCTCAGTGTTGTTCTTTTGGAGTTCAATGAACATATAAGTACATTAGAAAAAACAGCACTTAGTGTCATGGAAACATTTTCTGTAAAGGTCTCTCTCAAGGAAAAACTGCAGGCAAGAGCTGAAGGTGTTTCTTTGGAGGAAAACTTAGAACACTTATGAGCACATCAGAGAGCACTTCTTTTAACAAATGAAAAGAGACTTCATCATGTTCTTGGAGACAGCAATTAAGTACTTAGAACAGTGGTCTGATTATACTGGAAACAACTACTTGTTTATACTGTCTAAATTATCTTTAACTGAGCCCTTTGTTTTCAGTGACATACTCAATGTAATATGAAAATGTTAAAGCAAACAGCCCTACCAACATTTATTTATTTATTTATCTAATTTATTAACATTTGATTACTGGGAATGTCCAATTGTGTAGGATCCCATTTTCAGTGGCAGTCCGGAGAGAAAAGCTCCAAAGTATTACAAAACATTTTAAGAGTTAATCATTTTATAGCCTTCAAAAATAATGCACAAAACATTTACAGTTTAAATAATTATACTAAATTAGACATAATGTGAAAACGTTGGTTAAGGATAGATACAAGTTATATGACAATTTAATATTTAGAGAAACTTTAGCCAGTTTATTGAGAAATTAAAGCTAAGTTAGTGACATCCAAACAGGAAATGCAGTATGAAGTGTGAGAAAAGCAGGCTTATGATATATTTAGAGAGAAAGTCCAGAAAGAGAAATTGCTAATAGCAAGGAAGTGAGTGAAGAAGATCAGTAAAGAGGCATAAGGTATGAATAGGTATTTGTCCACATTTAGGGATATAGTATATCATAGTGTTGAGCAAGAACAGAGCCAGCTTTCGGCTAGGAAGCCTTTCAGAGTGGTTTTGAAGGATGGGAGGGAGAGTACTGATCTGATGTATACAAGTAAGGAGTTCCAGGCCTTAGCAACATCATTCAAGTATAGACAATGCCCATCCGATCTGACAGTTTTGTGGAGAGACAGGAGGTTTTGGTCATTGGATCCCAATGACCAACAGGGAACAGAGTTGTGCAAAATGCTATTTGGTGCTGCACAAGCAGATGGATGATGGATGATTTCATAGGTGGTAACAAGCTGTGTTTATGTTAGTTGATGGAGTAGTTTTAACCAATTTAGGCTTTTTTAGTGCTTTACAGTGGTGGGTTTTGAAAGGGGCATTTGCTGCAAATTTGTATATATGTTATAGCACTGTTCAAGTTTTGATTTTTTGATATCTAGGAGTTAGTAGGGATGGGAGTACCACAAAGAAGCATACAGAGGCAAGTGTAGCTTTAGTTGCTTTGTAAGAAAGTGTTTAGTTCTGTAAAGCATCCCTAGTTTTTAATGAGTTTTTCTTTGCAATTTTGTATATGCATGTTGAATTTAAGATTATCATCCACTATCATCCTTAATAATTTGTTAGGAGAAACGACTTCAATGGTTGCATTATCAAGAGAGAGAGAAAGCTTTTTCATGAGACAGGGATTTAGGGGAAACAAGTAATTGTTTTTTTTTTTTTGGGGGGGGGGTTAAGCATGTGTTGAGTTACAAAGCCATGTTTCAGTGGCTGTTAAAGCTTCCTGAATTTTTTTGGAGGTATGCCATGTTATCAGATGTGCAAATTACATCTATTTTCTTTCTTTGTAAGAACTATCATTCTGTCCATAATTACATAAATAATTCAATTCCCTCCTTCCCTGATACTTTCCTCCTGAACATTATTCTCCGTGTGTTCTACACAAAAATTCCATTCATGTCTCTGGAACGGCTCTGTCCCTTTTATAAGGATCCTTATTCCACTTCATTCATTTTACAATACTCAATACTTCGAATACAGTTGGTTTAGATTTTGATATCTGTTTTCTAATAATTGTTTGTTTTTTTTTTTGTTTTTTTTTTTTGGCAGCAGCCAAGTGAATAAAACTTAATAAGGCCTTACTATCTGTGGACAATTCAGATCCTATGTCTCAGCTCAAAAGAATAATTTCCCTAGTCAACAGGTATTTGTGCCCCCAAAATTTCTGACAGACTACTCTATATGGAAATTTTTGAATCTGCCAACTCATTACACTCCCAAAACTATGTTCCCATTTATCTTTTTCTTTCCCATCACACCTCCAACATATTTACCTGAGGAAGGATTCTTTGAAGTCTACTTGGGGTGCAAAAATTCCTATGCAAACACTTCCAAGCAAAAAGTCTAAACGTTTGGACTTTGTTGCATACTTGGGGGCTATACATGTGTCCTCCCATTGCCCTCTTGTAATTTGCTTTTTCAGTCTTTCTTCCAAATCTTTTCTAACCTTCTCTGATTGATTCTTATAGTTATCATGTAATATTTTATATTCCTTACTAATTATCCCCTTTTAACAGCAGCTTCTGTTCTAGATTCAGCTGAAAACTATACTAGAGTATGTCTTTTGCTTAGGACTTCCCATTCCATTTCTCTTTGTCTATACTCTGATTCCAGTCCCTTGTAGGCAATCCTTTAACCTGCAGTCTAGATTTCATCATGGCCTCATCCCACTCTATTACCTTTCCCACTCTAACTATTTGCTCTCAATACTTTGTTCCTTTGCCAGTTATCCCCAGTTAAACTGGCTGCAATTTCTCTAAATATTAAATCATTGTCATATAATCATATTCTGTATCCCTACTTGCAGATATCCCTATTGGCATAATCTTTCTCCATTTCTATGTTGGCTTGGTTCTTAGAATATTTTCTGCAACTTTATGAATACAATATTTATTATGGTTGTTGTTGTCCTTAATGATCTGCATCCAAAAGCCAGCTCTATCCTTATTTCTTGATCTTTCCCTGCTTTAATTATATCCCTTTCTACTTTGAATTTTAACCATCTGCATGCATTATGCATATGAGCCCTAACTGTAAAGTTCTAAAATATCCCCTCAAATCAGGTAACCCTAATCCACTTTGTTCAATCGGGAGGACCAGTTTATCTCATTTAACTCTTGCCCTCTTCCCCTCCCAGATATGTTCCTTCAACTCTTTATTAATTATAGCCCACAAATTCTCCTCTGATTGATAAAAATATGCCTGACCTATATATAAAACCAAAGGGAATAAACATATTTTCACTGTTCTACCTTACTATCCATATCCATAAACAACAGCTTCCAGTTTCTCAGCTTTTGTATTATATTTTGGGAAGTATGACTGGGAACATGAGAGTTTAGCCTATGATATTAGACATGGTAAATGAAAAAGCACATGACATATATAATACCTTTGTAGCTCAATGGCATGAAAACATGTAACCAGTTATTTCTGAACAAAATTAAAAAACTCAGTTTTACATTTCTAAGTTCAGGAAATAAGTACAACAAACAACACTGTAACTTGATGTGTACCTAACAAGCCTGAATATAATGGCTCAATTTTTTTAAATTTTTCTGATATTGGCAATGAATGAAGACTTAATCAAATTGCATATTTGCCTGACTAAGAAGGCTTTTTCTCAAATACTTCAATTATAGAATGTGGCAAGTCACCAGAGATGTCTGAAGAGCAAGTCAAAGGAATTAGACACAAGCAAATCAAATCAAAACAGAAATGCAATGATACATGCACAGAAAAATACACCTTATAGAAATTATCTTGACGGGTCAGTGTTTTTCTGAATCATAGGGCTAGTTTTACACAATAATATTCTCCCAGTTCGTGCTTTAGTCTCTGTTCCAATCTTTTGTCCAAAACATACCTCTCAACCTCTTAGAGAAAGAAATCTGAACAAAGCCATAAATAAAAGTGGGACAAAGGCCCAAAAATAGGGACAATTTTTCAACATCGCTCTTACAAACTTAGAAAGTTTATATAATAACAGGCTTTGCATTAGAATGAATTTTCTGAGGGGTATGAATTCTGAAACTCAAATGTCTATTATTTTCTAACTTCAACCCTTAATAATATGCCACTAATTTGCCAGAAAACTACAATTTTATGAAAGATGGACCATAAATATGAGGCAACAATCTGGACATTCTGGAAAATTCTGTACAGTTGAGAGGTATGGTCCAAATTTTCTTTTCTATGGAGAGAAAGTCCAACTAAAGCATGAATTATGTCTTCACTTTACTACTTTGGGTACTTGTTTTGCAACCAGAGATTGATATCAAAACAGTTACCTTCCTTTGCAAATAGTACATTGATTGCCTTGGGTGAGTAACAGTCCAAACTCCCTTCGGATAAAAGGCAAACCTATTAACATAGCTGGGATTACATCAGGCTCATAAGTGACCTGACCGGCTCACATTATTTACTAGTCATTTGCTAAATTCTGAATGACATTTTATTATTTTTAGGAATAAACTGTCTTCCTCCTCTCTTTCATTTCTTGCTAGCATTAAGCTGAGTCCATTTATGTTTTAAAAAGCTAATCTGTTGCCACTCCTAGTTGAAAAGAATAAATGCTTGTTGTTTCAGACATTTTGTAAAACTGAACCTTACGCAAGAAAACTGCTAAATACAGGTACATTTAAAATTGCTGGTTATGTGAAGAAAACATTATTTAATTGGGCATGTTTTATGATGAACAAAAAAAACTGCTCTTTCACAAGTGGCATAAACATTCCATTATTATACATATAGCAGGTTCATTTTACTATCAAATAAACTTTATTAAAATAACATGAAATTCACAGTGAACACATCACATAGTAGTATGTTGCAATGTCGCTAAAGATCATGCCAGTCAACATTTATTGTAATGAAAACAGTAGAATACATAAACCACACACACTTTTTTTCCAAATAAATTAGGTATAAATGATACATGAAACAGAGTAGACACTTAATAAATTAAATTATTAGCAACTCAGTACACTTGAGGCAAATGTTATTTAGCCTTAGAAACTGTCCTGCATTCTGTGTCAGTTGCTAGTTTAATTCCTTAAACTCCAACATCTTATTTAAGTTTCTTCTCCCTATGTAAAGCCAATCAACATCAGTAAAAAAAAAAAAAATCCTTGCAGGGTGGACTGTTGAGTGCATATATAAAGGGTTATTATATTGACTTCATGATGAATTTTGTTAGTCTCCCTTTTTTTGTAGCCATCCCAGGCAGGCATGAAAATGTTCTGTCTGGATCAGTGCTCTTCCCCAACTTTCAAATTTTAGATTAACAATTATGGCCATATCATATGGCATTAGATGTGTTTGTAAATATGCTTGGACAGCTTCCTTGTGGTTTTACTCACATAGGCATTGTCACAACTATCATATTTTGTTTTTTAATTTCCCCATTTTCTGTTGGCATGGTTCTATCACATCTTCCTGTGGCACATTCTTTTCAGTTTCATCCTGTGTCATCCGTTGCTCGGTCATATGGGAACTCACTGGCCTCTCACTCTTCAACACTGACTGTCAGAGTTGCCACAATTTTCTGTTCTTCCTTTGCTGTGCAGTTTTAAGTGAAATTTTATACTGGTTTCCTGTGAAAGGCTTTAAAATATCTTCATATGGTAACTGACCAGTTGCTTCCCGTTCCACTGGTTTCTCTTTAATTTGAATGTCTATTGCTCTAGCCTGCTGTGGTGCTTTCTGAGTTAGATTTTCTACACTGAATCCTTCACTTTTCAGGCACTCCATGACCTCGGTTTCTATTTCTTTGACTTCTCCATTACTAATCTTCTTTTCTACTTTTTCTCTTTATCTTCTTATTTTTTTGTATTTTAAAGTTTTCTGTGACTGGCTTCATTTGCCTGTATTGCTCTTCAAATATCTTTGGTGTTGCTCTTTTTGTATTGGTTAGTTTTGCTTTCTCCTTTGCATAGATATTACACCATATTAAATCTCTTTTTCTTTCCCATGTCCATATTTCTTCTTCAGATGTCTCCTGATCTTCCTGTTTCTTCTTACTTTGGGGACTTGTTCCATCATGCTGTGATGTAACCTGTGTTAGGACTTCCACACCAAATTCTTCACTTGGCAGGCATTCCATATTTTTAGCTTCAATTTTTTTTAACTTCTACTTTACTAATCTTCTTTTCTGCATTCCCTCTTTGTGATATTATTTTTTTATTGTGAAATTTTCCATACCAGGATGCCTTTGCCTGTATTTCTCTTTGAATATCTTTGGGGCTGCCTATTTTGTATTGATTAATTTGGCTTTTGACTTTGCATAAATATTGCACCATATCAAAGCTGTCTTTCTTTCCCATGTCCATATTTCTTTTTTATACTTTTCAAAAATCTCTAGGTTTTGTTGTTTGTATTGTTGCACTTCCTCAGATGCTTCTCTTTCCAAACAGATCAAAGTTTATTGCTCTATATAATGCTTTTCACAAATCTGTTGTATTAATGAACACACATTTTTATTTGAGGCTTCTGACAGTTTTTCTTGTGGAAGTATTTTTTTCCTCTAATTTCTCTCTTAATCTTTTTGTATATCTTGTGTCTGGAAATTCTGGGCTTTTTGCATAATAGTAACAATACATAATTTCTTTATTATCCTCAATAGTCCACTTTATCATCTTTATGACTCTTCTTGGGCTTATCAGTTTTTGTGATTTTTGTGGGCTGTTACATCCTTCTACAACAGGGGTGGCATCCTCCCTCTGGGCCTGGCCTGGCCAAATTGCAGGAATGTTTCTGTATTTTGAGGATTCGACACTGTCATTTTTTTCTAGTCCTAGCACCAGAGCACCTACCAGGATTGGGCACTTTTTTTTATCCTGGGTCTTGTGCACCCAGCTATCTTTTATAATTTTTTACCTACTTTTGACTATGATCTATGCTATATAAAATACAGTCTATATCTATCAGTGTCATCTTGGTGAGATTTTGTGAAAAACAGGGTCCACCTCATGAAGGTACTCACCAAGACATGAGGATAAATTCAATGTCAGTGATAATACTCTCCTTTGCTTTCTGACTTATTATCTCTCCATTCGGACCCCTTGCAACATTAACAACTTCATGTATTGTCTTCTCCTTTCCTGCACATGTTACTGATCCAAAGTAATCAATTTTCTTTGACATTCTCTACAATTGGAGTTTGTTTGACTTCTGCGCCAATGTTCTTATTTATTTTTCTGTCACAAAGTGTGCATTTTACTTGCCATCTCAGGCACTTCATTTCCATCACCTCTAGCTTCCTCAAATGCTCTGCCTTTACTGCCCAGTTTTTTGTAACATACAGTAGCACCGTTTGTATCATTGCTTTGTAAACCTTACATTTTAGCTTTTTTGGTATTCTTCAGTTACACACACTACTCCTGACACTCTTTGCCAGCTAGCTGCAGCTCCTCTAACTGTAGCTGTCACCTCCTCATTCAGACTTCCCTTCTTCTCAACCACCCCTCAGAGATACTTGAAACCGTTGACCTGTTCCAACTATTTTCCCTTCTATCACAATTTTCTGCCTCTTCCAATTTCCCTTATTTGCTGCCATGACAACTGTCTTGTCCATACTCATTTTCATCCCATGTGCCTTTAGTTTTACATTCTGTTCTCCTATCATTTGCTGAAGTTCTTGTTCAGAGTCTGCTTGTGATGCCATGCTGTCTAAATACAGCAGCCTTATTGATCTGTTCTCTTTGACCTGTTTGTTAATGCAGTCCATCACCAGAACGAATAGTGTTTTCAAAGCTGAATCCTGATCTATACCCACTCCACTGGGAAGAGCTCTGTGAGTCTAAACACTATTTGTATTCTGTCACTGAATCCTTTTACATAGCCTGTGATAATTCTACCAGTCTTTTTGGACTTTAAACCCTTGTAGGACTGCTGAAATCAGCTTTCTTGGGACCTTGTCATATGCTTTCTCAAAGTCTAGAAATGTCCAGTCAGACTATTTTTTTTCTAGCTTCTTCTCAAGTCTTACTGCAAACATCAAGTCAGTTGTGCTGTATCATGATATAACTCCAAGCTGCTCACCTCCCATCTTACTTTCTACTATTCTACATATTAATTGATCACCCTCTCCAGCCCTGTCATGCAGTTTGATATCTCTGTACTGCCCAAAGTTGTAAACACCACCTTGTGCTTGTAGACTGGCACTCAAATGGTTATTCTGCAGTCATTTGGGATATACCATTATCTCCATACTGCTATTGGTATTCTCATGAGCTATTTCTTCCCTAGCTGATCCAGTATCTTGATCATATCTACCATGACCTCACCTGAGCCTGCATCATTTCCTAATGTTATTTACCTTAGTGATGTTCTTACTTCTTCTTAGGTAGGCTCTTTTTTCTGTTTAATTATAGGCTGCATCTTTGGCAATGTAACTTCTATGAGGTTTTCCTCACACAGAGGCTGCTGGAAGTACTCTTTCCATCTATCTTTGATGTCCTGTAGACAGCTGAACAGATTGTCGCTGGCATCTCTTATGAAGGGCACCTGATGACTATCCTCTTTATCTTTCTGTCTTTGCCTTGCAACGTGATAGAGTTTCTTTATGCCACCTTCTAAGTCACTTTCCAGAATCTGGTAAAGTGCCTCTGATGCATTGTTTGTGTGCTATTGCAACTGCCCTCTTAGTCTCTTTGTTAGCCAACCAGTATTTCTTCTTAGCTTGATCTATCTTTTTTGTCTCCCACATTTTCTTGTGCTCTTTTTTTGATAACTTTCTGGACTTCAGCATTCCATCACCTACTTTTCTCATGCACCATATTTCCATACCTTGCTCGACCACATATTTATTCTACATTCTGCACACATGCTGCTTTGAGGTTCTGTCATTCTTCTTCAGCTCCACCTATTTCCACTTATTCATGAGATGCTAGAGCCCGGAGTATTTCCTTGAACTCGTGTGCTTTCTCTCCAGTCTTCCAGGTCTTCAGCCTAGTCTCTGTTGACCTTAGAGTTTTCTCTGACCACTGCTTGCAGCTAATTGTGGCCACCAGTGGTTTATGCTGTGGGTCAGCTGTTTCAGTGAGGATGACTTTGACTCAACTCTAATGCCCTTTCCTTACAATAAGAAAGTCTACCTGAGTTGGATGCTGGCTACTCTTGCATGTGATATTGTGACCGTTTCTCTTAATGAACCATGTGAATATTCAGACTCCTTATTATGGACCAGCTCATGTTGTCTGGCTTCATCTAGTTGGTTTTGCAAATGCTGCCTGAATACACTGTTTTCCTCACTTTCACAACCTTGCTGTGGCTATAGGGTGAGATAATGAATATGGCACTGTCTTTACACTGGAGCCTGATTTTCACGAATCTATCACTAATTCTGATGACATCCCTTATTGTCTTCTGAGGACTGTCTCTCACCAAAATTCCCATACCAGGCATCCCCTTGATTAGTAGACTGCGGATACCAATCAAAGTGTTTTTGATACACTGTATTTCCATCTTGTCTCCTGGATACATTGTCTCATGCCATTCATTTTCACTTCCAAGCTGAACCATAATGAATGTAACAATCCTTAGTTCACGTTTGGCAGGTTGATTGGTTTTATATCCAGCTATCCTGGGTAACCCAGGCTGGACAGTTGGACAACTTATTGACCCAGGGCTGGTGGGTTTTATGGAAGGCACGCTGCCCAATTGAGGAACATAGACCACTCCCACCATTAGCATGAGTCTCTGGCATAGTTTGGAGTAGGACAGGTCCCCAACCAGCTTATCATTAGCAAATACTCATGCCTACCAATTTTTACACCATCTAGTGGCTTGCCTTTGATCTATGTTCTCCATTTTAAAGGATACTGAGCACCACAGCTGATGCTTAAAGCAGTTGTTCTGGATCTACTTCACGTACTCGAACATCCAAATGTTCAACTTTCATATGGCCTTGACCATATGATCAAACATTTGAATGTTCGACAATGTGAAAAAAAAAATAAACAAAACAAAAAAAAACTAAACAGTGCTAGCAGAGGGGTGAGCCCCTCTGCACCCCCACACCCCTATTTAAATATACCAACTCTGGGATCTCACTACATTGTGGTAAAAGGAAATCTTCCCATTCCGCTCACTATGGAGATCCCCATTCAGACTATTCAAACTTTTAAAAGTTCAATCATATGGGCTTGGCCATATGAAAGTCGAGTTTTTAAAAGTTCGACCATCTGAAGGGGACCTGTTGGTCTACACAACTCTTCATAGAGTCTGTGCTACTGCAGTTGCACCATTTAAATATTCGGTGAGTTTTTTTTTTTTTTTTTGTGAGGTGGAGACACTCAGCATGTTGTTGAGAAGCAGGAGGAACACCAAAGTGAGAGAGGAAGGATTGGTCAAACTCCACACAGGCATTGGGCAGAGGTCAGGAATGAACCTTGTGATTTGTGAATGGGAGGCAAAGAAATTAACCATTATGGCAACTGTGTCTTCCAGTCCAAATATTTTAATATTTCAAATATTGTCCTGCATTCACAATAATGACAATAGATTTTATAAAGAATTCTTCTCGTGGTTCTGTTCATATGATATACCAGTTCTATTGGATAAAATTCTAAAATGTTTTTCAAACTGGAAGTTTTCATTACAAAATCTTATATTTTTCTCCTTGTATATTTTCCAGTTTGTGATTATCTTTTATAAGACACCAGTTATTAAAAACAATCCTTTTTTATGGATCCTGCATTCACAAAACTTTTTGTCTTCTGAGATTTAGCTGTTAAAAGATATAACTATGGAAGGGAAAAAATCAGACAGAAATGGTGCATGTGTATGCCTGAAAATATCAGCACAGACAATGGGCAGATCCTTACAATCACAGAAGATTCTAGATGGAGAATGAAATATAATGGTATTATTTGCATAGGAACAATTTACATGGCTGCAATATGCATTAGAGTATTGTAGCAGGAATATGAGGAGAAAGCTGTAATGCTTAGATTTGTGCCATATAATACAGGAGAAAATGGTGCATATAACAGGTTCAACATTCATTCCAAACGAAGGACTTTGGCTTTAGTATGGACTTGGTACCTATATGGAGAGATGCAGGCTTTTATCAGGGTGATGGTCTACATCTGTTTGGAAATAAATCATTATGACAGTAGATTCTTTGTAGCAGTGAAAAGCATGATACTTGTTTGGCACTATTAATTTGGATTTATTTTTATAGAGACACTTGTGTGGGTCTTTAAACCAGATTTGTGCTATGCGTCCCAGGAAAGTGTGGATTTTGCTAGCTAGTAAAAGTATTATATTATTTTCATATGTAACTAACACATGGTTAGGTAAGTCTTGAGTAATATCACTGAGAAATGAGAAGCCAGGAGGTGTCCTACCACTTAGCCTTGAGATTCTCCATTATTATTTTGTACCCGTTAAATATAGCATATTATACTGTAGATTTGAAAGGTAGCTTTTGAACCAAAGTATAGTGTCTTCCCCAAAACTCAGTCTCTCTCTCTGTAGTTTCTTCAGAATACGACTATGACTGACTGCATTGAATGTCTTAGTCACATCAGCAAACACTCCAGCAGTAACAAGACGTTTATTGATATTATTGCATGTGCTATCAGTGGCTGGTAGTAATGCACAGGGGCATGACAAAGAAATGGGATGCATTAAGGCTTCCATCAGTGAAACAACACTCATGAAAAAGGTATGCAAACCTAGAAGAATGAAAAAGTTCCATAATCCATAAACAAAGTTTCATGAATATGGGGAAGACATAGATTATTTAAGAAACGTACAGAAATAGAGAAGAAGCAAGGCAGATAACAATCCAATTTGTTTACCATGTTGGCCAACTGGACACACAGATCCTTTTCTGAGGTGACCTGGGAAGAATGTCTGGTTATGTGATGAACTCAAGGGTATATAGTAAGCAAATGAGGGCTGAAGGAATCAAACCCTTTACCCCAGGAACTGCAGATGGCAACTTTAACTTCTGTGCCAACTGCCAGACAAACAGAGTAAGTTAAGTAAGATAACACCGCTAATTAAAGCAGAATGAAAAACAAATCAGAAAAATAAAAATATAAAGAGGGGAAGAATATTGATTTTTAGCCAAGAAGAAAGATAAAGCAATATAAAGGTATACAGAAGACTGAAGACAGAGAGAGAAAGAGAGACACTAAAGCCAAATGCAACAGATTAAGTTATCTGAAAATGGAAAAAAAGAGTTGTTTAGGGAATAATTCTAGTCAGCACTCATAGAAATCAAACAAATCCATCTAACACAAGTCCACCTTGTAATAATTATAAAGAAAAACATAGCAGCAGTAAGACACTGTTATCTGATAGTAAACTGAGAAGGAGAGTAATATTAACCTACAAGTCCAGACTCCCATTGTAATGGCAAATATATTTTTGCAAGTGCTGCATACTTATGAACTTGTTCTGTCTCATACGCAGACCTGGATGTTTCATTGTTTAAAAGTTTTGGAAAACATGGGGATGACTTTCATAGTTGGCTGCAACATTATGAGTTTAGATGACCATGTAGATTACAGGCCAGTCACTTTTAAGTAAAGAACTAGATTATTTTTTTTCTGTTCTATTAGATTTTGTTTTAATGACTAGAGGAACTCTATAAAATAACATCATCATCATCATCAGCCCCCTTTTTTCCCATTTTTTTCGACATGGGGTCGGGGTATCATGTTAACTGTCGCCAACTCTCTCGAATATATATAGATTATAAAATATGTTAACTTAAATTATCCCGTCTGAGTTTAGGAATGTTGTATCTCTAACTGTCTCAACATTCTTACATTCCAGAACATTTTCTGAAAAAAATCAAATTAAAAAGCTTAAGCAACATAAATGTAAATATTTTGTGAAGAATAAAAGCTATTACAAAGGTTCAAACAGCAGTGCTATCAGTAAAAGGTCTTCTTTTCAGTGATAACAGATAGTGCATATTCATGGTCTTTATCAGAATACTATGTATCATAAAAAGAAACCCAGAAGGATATATTTTTCTTTAAAGAGTGACAGACAAATTGCCATATCTTGGAAAGTCTACAACCTAGACTTATGTTGCCAGAACACTTTGGATAGTCAGAAGCAAGCTTTCATATGACAGCAAGAAATTCCTAAGATTGTAACCCGGCAGTGTAAACCTTGGCTTGAGATGACTGCCACTGCTGAAATTATACTCCAACCCCATGTGCAGAAATAGGATAAAGGGGTTGTGGATGGGTGGATGGATGGATGGATGGATAGATAGAAGGATGTTTGCTTACTAAGATATTTACAGAAATATGAATCATGATGCTTAATCACATAATTAGCACTATAAGTAACACTGAATATCTCTCAAGATGTGCAGCTTAGAGCACAAATATCAATGACATTTTTTCAACATCATTTAAGGTTTTATCTGATGTCATGTGATACTTTGTAAATCACCTGGTTTTAGAAGCATTAAGTACATATGGAAGTACTATGTATATTCATAATTACTAGCAAAGAAATAATAATATCACCAGTGTGGTGTATATAAGGGGGGACTCATGACATAAAGGATTAAGACTGGCTCACAGCTATTTAGTTGTGGTCTTAAAATTTAAACGCCATTATTTTTAGGGAGCATCATTTTATTTATAGCTAATGTTACATTTTCATGATTCAGGATGTCACTTACATTAATAATGAAAATTTATAATTTCTTAGAATTTCTGAATTTGATTGTAAATTATTATTTTTTAAATATTTAGAAATCAACAACGTTCTCATTATTTGGAATAACTGTCTTGTCATTGTACAAAATAAAACTGAGTGGCACTCATTTTTGCTTGCACTGGTCATTGACCATGCTTGATTTCTTGAGGCTTAAATGCAGACTATTCCATGTAGCTGCAATGGTAGTCCATAGTAATGAATTTCAGTGTCGCCTTTACATCAACAAGTCATGAATGAAGTACGACAGCTGGAACTGAAAGCAGGAAGTGCCCTCCATGCTGTTTAAATGAATTGACTCAGCTGCCATTCATAACAGGAGAGTTTTCCTCTCATGTAGTATTTTCTAAGTGATGGCTGCTCTCTGTATTCAAGCATTAGCAATAAATGAGAGACCATCATTAGTGTTTATGGCTCTAAGTAAGAAGACGTGCAACTAACGAAGAGATCAGGGAATCAGAAAAACAGTCGAGTAAAGTATAAGAGTGAGCTACTCTTGTCATTACAGATTGCTGCAGAACCAGTAAAACTACAAAATGAATTTTAAAGAATAATTGTATGGAACGGAGGGTGGGTCCAAATAAAATATGAGTGGTGGATGTTTTTTACTATGGTAGATTTAGTAAAGTGCTTGGGGACTTTATTTTGAGCCAAGAAGGATGCTATTCCAGAGTTTGAACAGATGTTTAGCTAACTGTAGACAGGCAAGGAAAGAGAAAGAAAGAAAGAAAGAAAGAAAGAAAGAAAGAAAGAAAGAAAGAAAGAAAGACAGATACCTTTGCTAAATTCTTAGAGAAGATAGGGGAAGGCAGTATAAATGTATATTTCTGCTACTGATACACAACATAATCAAAAAATCGGCAAAAGGAATAATGGATAAATGAATTAGAAAGTACAGCAACAGCATCCCAGATTTAAAAAAAAAAGTGTTCTTATTCAAGGACAGTGAAACTGAGAAGAAAGGTTTGAAAACATGAAGACAGTAAAAGTACAAGCTCATGTGAGTATTTAGGGGGTCAAGAGGGTCAGGTCAAGTAGGAAAAAAGATAAAGGTAGATATATATATATATATATATATATATATATATATATATATATATATATATATATATATATATACACATATATGTATGTATGTACATACATGCTAAAAGGAAAACAAAGATGACATTATCTGATGTTTTGAGTAATAAAGAGAAAACATAAGTGATCAAGACAATAAAACGAGCCAAGAAAGTGATGTTGCATTATTTCTTGGTCTATCTGAAATGGAAGCCTGACTTTTTAATACTGCAACAATTCCTTAAAGTGAAAAAAAACAACTCCTAGTTTGACAGTGCTGCCTCAGCTTGTAGATAGCAAATTAATTAAAGAGTGGTGCACGTGAGTTTGTTACAACATGCGTGCTTATAGGACACATATGGTGCAGGGAAATGGGGACTATAAATGCATATCAACCACTGTTCTTTCTGACTATAAATGATCAAACCCAGTCATAGTCTCTCTGTGCAGTGAACTTTCAGCTGTAAGAGGAGATTCACTTATTTCACTATAGATTTGTCCTGAATTAAAAATTATTACTTAAACTTGTAATGACATAGCCACTTTTTTCCTGTACTCAGTAGGTACCACGAGAAATTACAGCAATCTTTTCAGAGGTATAACTCAGGTACTGCTTGTTTATGATTCCAAGCAGATAATGTCACAGCAGTACGATCAACAATCGCATTTATATGCACTGTTAAAATATCATCATGATGGTTATTTTTATCTCTGTATATCCTTGCTTTAATAGAACTTAATGCTGAATTTTAAATATACATTTGCTGCTTTGTAGAGCAATATCATATAAATCAGTTCTGGTGACATCAAGAAATATAACATGTTAACTTAATCTGGTGTCACTCAAGAGCAGTAGACTGAGAAATGCAGATTTGGAAATCCATTTTCCTCTTTATCTCACTACAGCTAAATTGAATTCTAGTAACTTTTGTGAGAGTGCAATGCTAAGGAAATGATGGCAAAATAGGGGAAGGCCTCAGTAGGATATATATATATATATATATATATATATATATATATATATATATATATATATATATATATATATCGTGTGTGTGTGTGTGTGTGTGTGTGTGTGTGTGCTCGCGAAAAGTGTGTGCGTATAAACTGTATTTATATAGATAACAATTACTGTATTTTAGTGGGGCTTTTCCTTCATTGCTAACTATTGCTTTTCACTATTATCCCAACAAGGTAATACAGAAAATATTTGTTGGATTTATAATCAGAAAGCTCCTGAAATAACAGCTTAACTTAAGGAAATAAACATTTTAGTGGTATTAGGATTGCTGGAAAGAAAATCTGAGAATTGTAAAGCTTTTCTCTGTTAAGTCACACACAGCTGACTATTCATCCTCCCACTTCTTTTATTCCCTTTGTGTGGAGTTAGGTACATTTACAGAAAACATCTTTGCTTTATTTTGTAGTGTGTATGGAAAAGAACTGAATCAGTTTGCTGTGTTGAGTTCATTTCTCGTATCAACGTATGGGAGAGGGCGTTAAGAAATAGAAATGATCTACAGCAATTGTTGGTGGTTAGACTGGTAATTATTGTTTTCAAAACATTCTGAACAACTTCCACTCCTGTGTTTATGCAGGAGTTTTAATTCCGAACACACAGATCAGCTGCAAGTTATTTTTTTCCTAATTTTTGGTTATGTGCCAGCATTTCAGACCCAGAGCTAAACATTTCTCTACAACCCTTTTAACCGTAGCTCAGCTAACTGTAATGCACTCTGTATCTACCATAACATTAACATGGTTAATGCTGGCAGGTCCCATCTGTACCACAGTCTGTAATTTTTGACTGTCTCCTTTATAAATGTAAAGAATAACATACTTTAAAAGGGATCTAGCAGACAACTCACATCTGAGTCGAACGAAAGAAGCAGTAATCACCATTTTAAAATCTCTACACTGCTATGCAATGGTACCACCTGAGCTCTGCCTCTATTTTACTTCTGTGACATCGAACTGCTGTAAATGAATCACTGACTTCAAATGAATTTAATCATATACTACAGCAAAATATCAAGAAATGCTGGTCTCCAAAATGCAGGTTTAATAAATAAAGTAAAACATAGAGTACTAATTATTAGATTGGGACTGCAGATGCAAACCCAATGAACTTAGTCAGGGCTTTCTGTCTGTATTAGTCAACTATAAGTCATCTGACTACTAAAACACTGTAGTATTAGCATTTTGTAAGTCCAGTACCCCCCCCCCCCGGGCAGGCATGGTGTTGGTTTGATTTTAAGAACAGGAATCCTGCAAAATGACACTTTCAAATTTCATTCAGTTAATGGAAATTGAAATAAATAGATTTTTTTTAAACAATGGCCATATGCATTGTAAGGAGCTTTCCCTTGTACTCCACAGCCTTGGAGAAAAGAGGTGTACTCAGTTTATCAAATAAACTGTCTCCTTGTTTCTCCATTGCTATGCATTCTGGTCAACAAATATCCATTTTGTAGAATTGCAGACTCAGAATCTTTCTTTTCAAAGATTGGCAGTTCAGCGAAGAAACATTCATCAAAATACATTCAACTAACATGATTGTAGGCCTTCTGGCTGCAGCTTAAGCTGACTGCAAGAAATCACATCTAAGCACAAAAAATTCCACAGTGAAACTGCTCTGAACAGTTCCGTACCACAGAACTTGATTTTCCCAAAAGTCAAGAGTCTGAAGTATGTGGAACTACTCTACACTTGTAAAGGCATACTTCACAAATGTTAAGTGAAGTTTGTATCTGCTCTCATTTGCAGGTTAGCACAGCTATTGGAATTGAGTTTCTGTGATGTGGCCGTAAATGTGATTAGCCACTTCAATTAATTTGTATTGGCACAAGCACCTTTTCTCTCTCTAACTTAAAACTTATGACCCGAAGCTACTTCAAGCATAAAGGAAGACCAATTAAATACAAAAAAAAAAAAAATCTGAACAAAAGTCACTGACTGCTGCAGACCTCCTGAAATGACAACAGTTCTCTGTGGTGATATGCTCTTTGTTATAGTCTAGCCTGGTGTGAAGCATCTTGCTCATATCTGACTATGTAGTTACAGAGTCAAAAACGAGTTTAGAACACCTACAGGGCACTGATCTTTGCCTTTCTTAAACCCAGTAGAAACCGTAGAGCAGCCCACTTAATGAAAAGCACAGGAATCATAGAGATTCAGGGATCATAGAGATTCAGGAATCATGGAGATTCAGGAATCATAGAGATTCAGGATTATCTTTTGTATGAATGGATGAAGAACTGAAATGGTCATTGAAAATCTCAAAAAAGTGCTTTGACAATTAAAACTCACATCTGATATATACAGACATCATCTTAAAAGCTTATTTGTTTATCTTCTGTTCATTGCACCTATAAAAATGTAACAGCTTAACAAATGCTTGTATGCTTTGATGTATATATAAAAGGATAGACACTGTAAAAAGGATAGACAGTTTGTAGCGTCAGTTTTGTATAGTTGCACAGCACAACATTTGATAGCATTGTAATAAATGCAGAGACTAAGAGTTGATGTATAAATAATCCCCCCCTTTGGTCAGGATGGCAATCTTCAGACATCAGAGCCCCCCCCCCCCCCCACACCTCTCCCCTCCATACCTCTCAACTTCTTTGTTTAAGATTTTTGGACAAAGCCAAAAACAAGTGTTGGGTGAGACAAAAGCCTAAAATCAGTGACAATTTCTAAATATTATTCTAATGCATTTAAAAAGTCAAAAGAAGAACAGATTTTGCATCAAAATGAATTTTTAATAATATGGAACTCTAATATTTGACATTATTGACTGAATAATCCTCTGTGATTTACCAGAAAAATCAAAAAATTATGATGACAGGGCAAAAATATGAGGCAAAATTGAGATGTTCTATAAAATTCTGAACATCTAAGTGATGTGTTCTCCTCTAGCCAACAGGCCTACACACACCCTGGGGTCATTGACCTGGAGTCACATCTTGTGGAACATTCAGCCATCTTGGGAGGAAGAGAGCAATGTATGTTAACCTTGTATCCTTCATTCCTGACTGCAGAGATTTTTTTTTTGTTTGACCCAAACCTCACTGGGGAGAGCCATGCAATAACTTAACCATGTGTCTATGTACACACTGGCGCATGACATATTGATGTCTTACCTCCTGTCTCTATGCACATGTGATCTTGTGAAACAGTCATGTGGCTGTTCACCTTCTGCTAGAGAGCAGTGCTGTGCCACCAACTATTTCCCACCAAAACTGTCAAAGTCTAGTTCAACATGTAAACTAAGAGCATTTGACACTACAGGTGATGAAGGTTGTGGGTTCACGTCCCATAGGGGTTGCATACAGACACATTGTTACAGTAGGATGGTTGTTTCATGACCTTAATCTTATGGTACAGGTAAAGTGGTCTGACTGTGATGATGTTGTACCTGCAGTTTTCACTGTATTTGTACTTTTTTCTCCCCAACTCTCTTTCTTGCTCCCCTTCCCACTATCCCACTATATACTTTTATTTATTGTTTTATTTTTTCCCTTCAGTTATTTTACCTTTATATGTATCAGAATCCAGTCTAGTACCCCTGCTACAATTTATGCCTATCACACCACCTGCAACTGCACTAGCAACAGCGACATCACAGCCAGTGCTGCCCATTGTCTTTCCCTTGTGTTTCAGATGTCTCCTTCTGTACGGCTTTACCAGAAAGGCTCATCCAGACTCTGCTACACTTTGCTGTGAAGGAAAGGTTAGTTTGCTTTTATTTTTTGTATTACTGTATTGCCTTTCTATATTTTGAATACTGTAGTTTGTTTTCTTTACCTTGTGTTTTGCTTGCATTCTGTTTTAAAAGCATATTACAACTTCAAAAGAGACCACAGCTCTCTCTGTTCTGAGTCAGGCAGAATTAGATACCACTGTCTTTCTAGTTGCCCACCTCTTATGTTAATCTCACCATATATCTCATTTCTCTCTACTTTCACTGGCTTATGTGAGTAATCACAAAATCATCATTTTTGAAATCCCACCCCTTCAATTATTTAAATTTATTGGCCATCCTATAGTATTTCATAGTACCAAAATACAAAAGTGACCACCCCTTTCAATCCATCTTGCTGTTTTAAAAATAGTAACTCTCCACTAAACCTTAACTTTTTAAACAGGTAAAACTCAAGTTACCTACTTTCACATCTAACTTCTCTAGTGCACACTGCAGAGTGCATTCTTTTCAATCTTACCTTTAAGCATCCCTGTGACTAGCACTTTCTCTAATACCTGCTGGAAAGCACTAGGAAGCCTTAAACTCATACAAACACTGAACTCTCCTTGTTAACAAGGAGAAATTAATAGTAGGCACTAAACAGCCTATAATTGCAAAGTACCTTGCTAAGGAAACAGCTCCTATACTTTACAAAGAAAAAAAAAAAGCCCCAAACCAGGCATGTCCAAGGGTCAGCTTCCGGTGATTTCTCCTGTCCACCTGGTGAATCTGGGCATACTGGGGCAATGCAGCAATTGCCTTATGTACACAGACAACCCTCTCCTCCTACCATCCAACACTACAACCTGTGAGAGATGCACTTACAGAGCCAAAATGGAAGCAAAGCTCTCTCCACCCAAGATTGTGCTAAACAGTCAAGAGGAGAAGGTTAACACCCACACTACACCTCAAGCAACACAGAGCCCTTCTAAACCCGCACCACCAACACCCACATATAGCAACACTAAATCCACATATGCAGAGGCCCTTAACTGTAACCTGCCCAAGCAACAAAGACCTCTGAAGCTGAAATGCAAACAAACACCAATCACAACCAATGTGTCACATAGTTCACAACACCAGTGTGCCACCCAGCAACAGCCCCTAAGGCAAGACAATGTACCTAACACTTTAGTCATAGGTGACTCTATAGTCCGGCACACTGATGTCCCTCTCACCAGGTTGAATAAGGAGAAAATTACAGTCAGCTGCCTGTCGGGTGCCAGGATCCGCCACATAACGCATGCACTCAAGTCACTCCACAACAAGTACAAATATGACTCTGTCATTGTCCATGTTGGAGTGAATGACTTGAGATGTACCTCCCTGGACTACATGAAAAGAGTCATGGAAGAGCTCTCGGATCATGTGGCCCAGGCAGGTATGACCCTAGCCCTGAGTAGCATCCTGCCTTCGCCCAGAATGATACAATATAAGGATAAAATGATTGACTTCAACAATTGGCTAAGCTTATGGTGTCATTCAAAGGGGATCCAGTATCTGTCTGCCTGGGACGACATGATTGACAGATCACGATGCTTTGCCAGAGATGGTCTGCACCTGTCGCCCCTGGGATTCAGGTTACTGGCTAAGGCTCTTGCCACCCCTATAGTGCCTTTTTTAGGCAAACTTCAAAGGACAAAACCACCACTGTAACAGGTACAAGCATGCAAAATCTGAAGGTAATGCTACTCAATGCTAGAAGTCTAAACCTCAAAATGCACTCTCTCGAGGCACTCCTAAAAATGGAGAACATCGATATCTGTGCAGTAACTGAGACCTGGTTCAAGGCTCCAGAGAGCACCCCTGCAATACCAGGCTACAACTCTTACCACACTTTTCGGCCACCAAACCAAGACCGAAACACTAAAGGTGGAGGAGTGTCAATATTCACCAAGGATATTCACACCACCAGGCTAGTTGGCCAACACAATGTGTCTGAAATTCTCCAAGTGAAACTAACACTAGGTAAGACTGCAATCCAAATTGTAGCTTGCTACAGATACCCCACCATACCCCAAGATTCTCACTACACCTTTCTAAACATACTGGAAAATATTAAGATAGAACCAAACACCCTAATACTGGGTGATTTTAACTACCCTGCCATTAACTGGGAAAACTACTCATGTCCCAACACCTTTGCGCAACGGTTCTTGGAATTCATAAATTCCAATGCCCTGGATCAACTAATCCATAGTCCCACCAGGGGCTCCAATATCCTAGACCTGGTCATTACCAACATGGGAAATCAATGCTCCATACCTATGGTCACCCCTCGTTAGTCAGGTCTGACCATAAGCTAATCACCCTTAACATCCACATCCCACCCCCACCCCCAGTAAAGAAACCACCATAAAAAACTTCTCCAAAGCCAACTTCATGCTACTCAAGTCAGAAGTGACAAACTTCATGACACCCATGCAGACAGGAACTGAAAGTTCAACTGCTGAATCCTACACTAAGGCACTGTACGAGCACATCCACTCATGCATGAATAGTGCCATCCCAAATAGAACCAAAATGCTCTCATCCAAAAAAAGGAAGCCAATCTGGTGGTCCCCTGTCATAAACAAACTTTACAACAAAAGGAAGAAACTTTTGCAGAAAAGAGGAAAATCCCAGGATGCAAAAAACTCCCTTACTAGCCTCAGTAAGAAACTGAGATGCCTCATAAACTCCTCCAAAGCTAGTTATGAAAATAAAATTGCCAAAGATTCCAAAGACAACCACAAAGCATTCTATAACTATGTCAAGAATCTAAATGGCAATGCTCAGATCTGCTCTGAGCTAAAACAGAATGGCATTAAATATACTGATCCGAAGGATATTGCCAATATCCTGGCAGATCGATTCAGTGCCAACTTCACCCCCTCTCACCCCCTAAATGGCCCATCTCAATACCGGAAGATTGCCAAATTCCAGTAATAACAGCCACACAGGTACAAAACGCACTCTCTATAGCCAAGAATACAGCATCCATGGGACCAGATGACATCCCGGGCTGTGTACTACATGAACTACAATATGAACTGGCACCTCACCTAAGTGTCATGTTTAATCATAGCCTCACCTCAGGTTTCGTGCCCACTGAGTGGCGCAGAGCTACAGTTATCCCAATCCACAAGGGGGGATCCACCTTGGATCCCGGAAACTACCGTCCCATTAGTCTGACAAGCCTTATCTGCAAGGCCATGGAGCGTATTATCATGGAACTTATAAACAAAGACATTGGCAACCTTCAAACACTGGACCCCACCCAGTTTGGGTTTGTGAAGGGCCGATCTTGTCTCCTGAACCTGATTGACTTCTTTGAATCAGTCTCCAGAGCCATGGACAAGGGTAAGGTGGTCCACACAGCCTATCTAGACCTTGCCAAGGCCTTTGACACCATCCCCACTCTGGAATCATAGATAAACTTACTAAGTTGGGCATTAATCCCTATGTCACCCAATGGGTTGCTAAATGGCTTACTGATAGAACCCACACTGTAAAAGTAGCCGACTCCAAATCCAGCTCCAGACAAGTGACAAGTGGAGTACCTCAGGGTTCAGTCCTGGGGCCGCTCTTGTTTGGCATCTACTTCTCTGAAGTACAGGTCAACACTAAGGGACTCTGGCTAACAAAGTTTGCAGATGACTGCAAACTGGGAGCCATTATTGAATCCCCAAATGATGTGGATACTCTACAAAAGGGCCTTACAGAAAGAGATGCTTGGTGCCAGAGCCATGGGCTCAAGCTCAATGCCAAGAAATGTATTGTTATCCCCTTTGGGAAAAACATGTATCCATGAATTACCATATAGGTGGCAGTACACTAAACACAGAAAGTGTGATAAGAGACTTAGGGACACAGGTGGACAGTGGTCTCACCTTCGATAACCACATTGCCACAACAGTCAGGAAATCCTTCTATGTGGCACACCTCATCACGAAGGGCTTTTCATCCAGAAAAAAAGAGGTCATTGTCCTACTGTACTCATCCCTCATTAGACCCATTATAGAATACAATGCCCCATTTGGTATGTACCTCTCAAGACATCTGCGACAACTGGAAAGGCCTCAGAAATACCTCACTAAAAGAATCACAGGCCTAAAGCAGATGCCCTATGCTGACTGCCTTAAAAAACTCCAGCTATACTCTGTCGCATATCGTCTACTCAGAGGCGATGTCTGCTTAACATACAAGGCCATGTGAAACCCAGAGCTGTTGGACATGCTACACTTAAAGAAATCCCAATCCCTCAGAGCTACACGCTCCAGGGATCTAAACCTTGTCATCACAATAAACAAAACATGCTGGAGGGATAGGTTCCTGACCCAGAGACTCCCCAGACTCTGGAATAGATTGCCCATACATGTCAAGCAGAGTGCCTCTTTGGACCTCTTCAAGAGGAACCTTGACAATTGGATGGGAGAAAGGAAATTCACCCCAGGGATCACGTCAGTCGCCCTGCTAGACAGGGGTCCAGGAAAGTAAATAATGTGGGAAGAAATAGCCAGGGAATTGTTATGGCTAGGCTGGTATAGGCCCTAGGGCTGATAGCCTAGTACCAACCTATGAACCTATGAACCTATGAACCTGCTTTTCCACATACCTGATTGTTTTATCACCTCCCTTCTCAGTCTTGTCTGTGTTATATGTTTGTCCATGTCCCTGTACTATGTACCCTAACTCTCATGCCTCTGTCTTATTTCCCTTACCACCTTCCACAGCTTACCTTTTCTTCAAATATATGTATATACACACACACACACACACACACACACACACACACACACACACACACACACACATATATATATATATATATATATATATATATATATATATATATATGCAGGTGTAAGTCAAAAGATAGAACTACATTTGGTAGAAAGGGTGCACAAATGAGTGAATTACATATGGCTAAATTTTGTTTTATATAGCAGAAATGGGGTCCACTGACCAGTTTTATTACCTATTATTCTAAGCATCCTACTTAAGGTTGATTTCTGTCTCCAGCAGAGGTGTAAGTTTATTTATTTGTTTTATTTATTTAAATGTGTTAACTAAGGTTGAGAATTGATTACAATTGACCAATTTCAGCCTTATCCTAGGATGGCATTAAAGTTTGACAATTGCAGATATGTATTGCAAGTGGTAAGGTGTATATAATTACATAATTTTGAGAATATACAGAAATTATATATTGCATTAGCAACAAGCACACACACACACACACACACACACACACACACACACACACACACACACACACACACACACACACACACACACACACACACACACACACACACACACACACATATATATATTTTTATATGCAACTTCTGCAATATCATAGAGACAGATGAACAGGTTTATACAGTCAGCACTGCATTGTTCCACACAGTATAGACACATTAGTATATCTTTTAGCTGAGGATTGTATAGCTGATATTTTTTGCATTGGGGTGTAGTTTAAGGGCCTGTAATGAAGGTGCAGACTGTTTAAGGTTTCTAATTCATAGGATGGTGAGTCTTGTATTAGTCTGGAAACAAAGTTTTGGCCTTGTAATACTTTGAGAAAATGTGATCCAAGGAAGAGGTTTGCCTTTTTTTTTTTACAGGAAGCCATTTGCCATTTTGCTTTTTGGTAGTGTTTTGCAATGGTGTTCTTCGTTTGATGAATATATGATGAACCTGCGTAATTTACTAGTTAGTGTTTGAATAAAGATATAATTTCATTTTGAGTCACATACTATTAAGGGAAGGCTGTATCCTACAAAAACTAAAAACACCACACATTCTCATTTAAACCAGGAAAAAAACAACATTTAATCAAATCTTATAAAGTACTAGATTCTCCCAATTACCCCCTCTAACATTTTTAGATTCATATATCTCTAACTCCCACTTTAAGAATGAAATCTGTTAATGTTATGCTAAGGGGGAAACCCAGTGGTGGCTGGTGACTTCAAATCAAAGGGGGCCTGCAGGAGACAGCTGAATGAGTGGGGCCAATGGGAAGGGGTGTGGCCAACTAGAAAGGGGTGGGGCTATGGTACAGTGGGATCAATGCTGGCCATGCTTACCAATTTACATGAAATAAATGCTCAGTCACTATGGTGCATGTTGAATACTCTAACAGCGCACATTGTTACATGTATATTCAGGTTGGTTTGAAGACTTACCTCTGCAGTATGCTGCAAACAGTACTTCATACTCTCGTTTCTGCACCTGATGAGAAGCTGAGGTCTGGTCTGGAACACATCTAGTCACACTGGGTTTCTGCACCCGAAGAGAAGCTGTGGTCTGGTCTGGAACACATCAGGTCATACTGAATTTCTTTTTTTCTCCCCTTTTTCATGGAGACTCAAAAGGGACAGTTTAAAGTTTCCCAAGCAAACACTATTCATGTGACTCCACCCGGTTCCAAATAAGTGCTTGCTGTATGGTAACAGCCTCTATTGTGTTCCTCTGGGTATTTCTCAGGTTTGTTACTTTTAGATAAAGTCCATTCGTCTGTCATTATTTTGTGCAAACAAATGAATAACTCTTTGGTTGAAGTTAGTTATACTCCACGTTAACTCCTTTCCTATGGAAATCATAGCCAATGCATTCATTCTTTTTTGCCCCATTGTACTACAAAGAAATGTTTTAATTCTTTTCAATGTTGAGAAATACTTTTCAGCCTCAGCAGTTGACATTGGTGTGGTGGCTATAATCAACAACACATTGTAAATCTCTGGAAACACACTGGTTAATGAAAATAACAAAAAGATGGCAACGAAATACTAAGAAATCCCAGCTGTTTACTGTAAGAGCTTTCATTCATCAACACTATACAATGAACTTCTTCAGACAACAAATACCCAACATTCTATAAGACTCACCCTTAATTAGTCAATTAAATAAGCAAAACCTTTTAAAGGCCTAGTAGCAATTTTATCTCATATATACTAATATATAACTATTCAAAACTACAAAAATCAAGTTTAAAATATACAAAGCACATAGATATAATGCATGTAATTAAATATTGTTAAAAGACATATGTTACTAAAAAATGGTGGAAAATGAGCATTAGTTTTTAACTGCCATATTAGTTCACATTCATCCAATTTAAGTTCCCAAGGCCTACCTCTAATACTTTTACTTATTTGATCCATAACAATAATAAAAAAAAAAAAAAAAACTGATGTGTGGGATTATCTATAATATGCCTTGCCAATGCATTAGTGGTAGTTTTTTACCAATATGGTATTGATGTTCGTAGATCCTTTGTTTAAGTGCCCATTCGGTTTTTCCTATATAAAACCTTGGCATTGCTGGCATAGGGCAAGGTAACCCACACTTGTCTCACAATTAAATCTTCCTTTTACATAATAGGTTTTATTATACATACTGTAGTAATTAGTTACTTTTATGTGTTTGCGTTGTTGGCATCTGCTGCATTTTTTCATGCCCCAATATGTTTTTGGTATTAGACTGTTAAATTCTAAAATGTTTTTCAAATTGGGACTTCTTCTATAAATTATATGGGGTTTTCCTCCCAAATTTCTATACAGATTACTATCTTCCATAATAAGGGCCCAATTCTTAAATATAGTGTTATAATGCTCATGTTCCACCAGGATTGAATGAATATAGTTCAAATAAATGTATTCTTAAGTTGAAATCATTAGATAAGTAATATGTGGCCCTATTTATTTACTTATTTATTTAGCCCATTTTACGACAACAAAAATGGCTTAAGCGTTGGTGCTTTTCATATATATATATATATATATATATATATATATATATATATATATATATATAATAAAGTAAAGGGTCTAACTTTTTTGCGTATTATTTACAGTATAGTGTGAAGAAGGAGCTGATCTTAATGTATATATAACAATATAGTATAGTATTTTTTAGTAACATGTTTTTTAACATGAGCGTTCGAAAGACATGCGTAAATGGGTGTGCCTTCGTTGAAGGTTGAACGTCGAGCTGGCACCTTGGCGTTCGTGAAAATCTACTGCCAATCATTAGTGGACCGGAGTTCCGCTGTGGCGACCCCTAACCGGGGAAAAGCCGAAAGACAACAACAATATATGTTTTTTAACAATATTTAATTACATGCATTGTATCTATGTACTTTGTATATTTTAAGCTTGATTTTTGTAGTTTTGTATACTTGTATATTAGTATATATGAGACAAAACTGCTACTAGGCCTTTAAAAGGTTTTGTTTATTTAATTGACTAATTAAGGGTGAGTCTTATATAAAGCATAAAATGTTGGGTATTTGTTGTCTGAAGAAGTTCATTGTATAGTATTGATGAATGAAAGCGCTTACAATAAACAGCTGGGATTTCTTAGTATTTTGTTGCCATCTTTTTGTTATTTTTAGTAGTTTTTTGAAAGTTTGCTTTGTTTGGTTTGTGTAAGATGGCCAGTGGAGTTGCTGTGATCTCCCAGTCTTTATTTTCCCAACAAGAAGAAGATGAGATTTCAACAGGAGGGTTGACTACCAAGACGAATGCCGTAGGCAATCTGACCCTGTTAGTTCAGCAGTTGATTAACCATGTGGATGTCCTATCGAGGAGAATTTCAGGATTGGACCCAGTGAGTGCTACTGCTGAAGTGTCAGCCTCTTCTTCTGCTACCAGCTCAGGTGGAAGTAGACAAAACATTACATATGTTTCTGTGTCTACTGCACCTTTGAGCAGATACCTTAATGGACAAAAATCTTGTACTGCTAATTCGCAAAATAACGAGAGCAGTTTTAATGTGAAAGGCGAGCTGCAGAATTCAAACCATCTAGGTCATAATGTGATGCCTTCCATGTCAGAATATTTGAAAGCACCAAAGTTTTTTAGCTTATCAGACATTGATACGAACACAGCGAATAGTTCAAACTGTATGGTTCAAATGCCCATTGTTACCAATTTAAAAACATTTGATCAAAAACTCCATAAATGTAAGAAACTACAGCTCGAGGTCTCTTACTTCCATGAGTGCATTCAAATGAAGTTGGTGCCTAAAGGGTTACACCAGTGGCGTTACCCAACTGGTCTAATTAAGGACTCTGAATTTCATTAAGAACTCATTTCTTTATTTGACAAACAAGGCTTCAAATTTCTCAAAGCCTTAATTAAACAATATAATGTCCAAATTGATGACTTAAAGTTAGAACTAGAGGTGCTGGAATGTTCTATCATGGGTGATGTGGATTTTCAGAGGTATAAATATGATTATGCTTGCATTTTTTCGAGCATTGATAATGTGATAGAAAAAGCAGCAGAGATCAAAAAGAAAAAATAATAAGGGACGCAAAAAACTACGCAAATAAAACTGCATATCCAGCTCCACTGGAGCCACAAAACACCAATGGCAGAAACATTTCTGTTACTGAGGCAATTACCAATCACCAATGTGATCAGTCTTACGTGAACAATGAACATTCTTGCCCGGAAGATGATGAGAATGGAATACAAACGTCTCCCCTTAGATGGAATCTATCCCTCCGGCATGTTCTGTTTATTGTGGTGACAAGGTTTAGGTCCCTAGAGCATGTAGCTCAGAGGGATTGGTATTTCTTTAAGTGGAGCATGTCCAACAGCTCTGGGTTTGACATAGCTTTGTATGTTAGGCAGAGATCACCTCTGAGTAGGCGATATGCGACGGAGTAAAGCTGGAGTTTTTTGAGATGGTCAGCGTAGGGCATCTGTTTGAGGCCGGTAATCCTCTTTGTGAGGTATTTCTGCGGCCTTTCCAGTTGTTGGAGATGTCTTGTGAGGTACATACCAAAAGGGGCATTGTACTCTATAATGGGTCTAATGAGTGATGAGTAGAGAGGAACAATGACCTCTTTTTTTCTGGATGAGAAACCTTTTGTGATGAGGTGTGCCACGTAGAAGGATTTTCTGACTACTGTGGTGATGTGATTATCAAAGGAGAGACTACTGTACACCTGTGCCCCAAGGTCTCTTATCACACTTTTGGTGTTAAGTATACTACTGGCTAAGTTGCAGTTAATGAGTACAGAGTTTTTACCAAAGGCGATGACAATGCACTTTTTGGCATTGAGCTTGAGGCCATGGCTTTGACACCAGGCATCTCTCTCAGTGAGGCCCTTTTGTAGGATGTCCACATCGTTAGGAGTTTCGATTATGGCTCCTAGTTTGCAGTCATCTGTGAACTTCATTAGCCAAAGACCTTCTCTGTTAGCCTGTACTTCAGAGAACTAGATACCAACCAGGAGAGGACCCAGGACTGAACCCTGTGGTACTCCACTTGTCACTGGTCTGAAGTCGGATTTGGAGTCTGCTAGTTTCACAATGTGGGTTCTGTCAGTGAGCCAGTTGGCAACCCATCTTGTGACATAGGGATTTATACCTAGTTTAGTGAGTTTATCTATAATTCCAGAGTGGGGGATGGTGTCAAAAGCCTTGGCAAGATCTAGATAGGCTGTGTGAACCACCTTACCCTTGTCTACGGCTTTGGTGACTGCTTCAAAGAAGTCTATCAGGTTTAGAAGACATGATCTGCCTTTTACAAACCCAAACTGAGTGCGATCCAGAGTTTGGAGATTACCAATGTCTTTGTTTATAAGTTCCATGATGATGCGTTCCATGGCCTTGCAGACCAGGCTCGTCAGGCTAATGGGGCGGTAGTTCCCGGGGTCCGTGATGGCTCCCCCTTGTGGAGTGGGATAACCATTGCTGTGCACCATTCAGCAGGCACAAAGCCTGAGGTGAGGCTATGATTGAACATGGTACTTAGGTGGGGTGCCAGTTTGTTCTGTAGTTTGTGTAGAACGCAGCCTGGGATGCTGTCTGGTCCCATGGATGCTGTGTTCTTGACTTTGGAGAGTGTGGCTTTTACCTGTGCAGCCGTGATTACAGGAACTTTGCATTCTTCCGGTATAGAGATGGGCTCTTTAGGGGGTGAGAGGGGGGTAAAGTTAGCACTGAACCTATCTGCCAAGATGTTGGCAATATCAGTTGGGTCTGTATATTTAGTGCCATTGTGCTGTAACTCGGAGCAGATCTGAGTGTTGCCATTCAGATTCTTGACATAGCTATAGAATGCTATGTGGTTGTCTTTGAATCAGTGGTGATTTTGTTTTCATAACTAGCTTTGGAGGATTTTATCAGGGATCGCAGCTTCTTACTGAGGCTGACCAGGGAGCTCCTCCACTCATGGGATTTTACTGTCTTTTGCAAGAGTTTCTTCCTTCTGTTGTACAGTTTGTTTATGGCAGGGGACCACCAGATTGGCTTCCTTTTTTTGGAGGATAGCGTCTTGGTTCTGTTTGGGATAGCACGATCCATGCACTCATGTAAGTGCTTATAAAGTGCAATTGTGTAGGATTCAGTAGTCGTAACTGTATTGTCCATCTGCATGGGTGTCATGAAGCTCACCATTTCTGTCTTAAGAAGCATGAGGCTGGCTTTGGAGAAATTTTTTATTATGGTTTCCTTATTGGGGGGTGGAGGCAGGATGTGGATATCTAGGGTAATTAGCTTATGGTTGGATCGGACCAATGAGGCATTGACTTCAAGTGTGGAACACCGGTCACTCATATTGGTAATGACTAGATCTAGGATATTGTTGCTGCTGGTGGGGGTGTGGATAAGTTGACCCAGGGCATTGGAGTTTATGAATTCCAGAAAGCGTTGAGCGAAGGAGTTGGTACATGAGTAGTTTTCCCAGTTAATGGTGGGGTAGTTGAAATCTGAACAAGTGCTGATCAGGAATAAGAAAATTCAAGTGCTAAAAGTAAGAATCTGTATCTGGACTAAACTAGTTACAGGAAAGGGGGGAAACAAGTGCAAATGTGGGCTTTTAAATCAGAAAGTTGAGAGAGATGGAAAAACTGCCCAAACGGCCAATAACTACAATTTCTGGGCCAGAACCACTCCTTATGTGGTAGATAGGTTACATAGTGCTTACCACTCCCACTGATAAGTTAGAAGGCTTCCCTCCAACACAGAAAGCTTGGGGGGGCTCGGAAGTTTACATACAGTCCTGGATACAGAAAATCTGAATCTGGACTACACTAGTTACAGGAAAGGTATTTTTTATATATACAGAAAAGTAGCTAAAACAGCAGTCAAAACAATTCAAATACAGTGCAAGCTAGCACACTTGAGTATGTAGCAATGTTAGACCAAACAGTTTAAAAATGCAATTAAATTAAAAATGACTAAAAACAATGCAGAAGGAGTCTATTAGGTAGAATGAGGTAAAGAGATGGGACTGGGGGGAGTGTCCCAGATCAAATCTACAGCAACTGCAAAAACCTCCAAATTTAAACGACGACACAGGAATAGGGACGGTGGGTATGGGAAAACGAACACCTTCAGCAGAGATCTGAAAAACTATACAGTGAAGCAAAAATAACAGTGCGCAACTCTGAAGTCAGCCAGCAATGATATAAAATGAGTCAAACAACAATTACCAGTACACAACTCTGAAGTGCCAGAAAAATATACTCAGCTCTGTATATCTCCAGATAGTTTGAAGAACACTCTTTCAGCACACAGGAAGGCTCCAACAATGATATGCATATATATATATATATATATGTATATATATATATATATATATATATATATATATATATATATACACGCACATATATATATATATATATATATATATATATAAAGTAAAGAGTTCTGACTTTTTTGCATATTATTTACAGTATAGTGTGAAGAAGGAGCTGATCTTACTGTATATATAACAATATAGTATATTATTCTTTAGTAACATATGTCTTTTAACAATATTTAATTACATGCATTATATCCATGTGCTTTGTAGGTTTTAAACTTGATTTTTGTAGTTTTGTATACTTGTATATTAGCATATATATATATATATATATATATATATATATATATATATATATATAACAAAATTGCTAGTAGACCTTTAAAAGGTTTTGCTTATCTAATTGACTAATTAAGGGTGAGTCTTATATAAAGCATAGAATGTTGGGTATTTGTTGTCTGAAGAAGTTCATTGTACAGTGTTGAACAAAAGCGCTTACAATAAAGAGTTGGGATTTCTTAGTATTTCATTGCCATCTTTTTGTTATTTTTAGTAGTTTTTTGAAAGTTTGCTTTGTGGAAACTCTCTTTTGTATGTTGAAAACCTTTCAGCAGTAGTAGTTGAGAAGCTTGAAGATGGCCAGTTTGTTGAAGTCATGATGTTGCCTGGAACTTTATGACATCACACATTTCCTTTGCAGCCATCGACAATGTCTCATGCAGTGGTCGGGAAGCTGATGGTCCTCGTCTACGTCTTGACAGGATGTTCTCTGTCTGTAGATACTGTTCTGCAATATCGTTGATACCTGATCTGACACCGTCAATTTAATTCAAAAATGTATGCACATCCTTTTCAACAGTGGCTGCATCTGTGGTACGACACTGAAGTTGCTTGTAAAGAATGTCAACATGGGGCATTATACGATGGAAAACAGCAAGCCAAAATTTAAATTCATCTTCAACTGTTCACAGTAGCCCATTTGCTTCCTGTGCAGTTGCTGCAGCAGATGTAGAACACTTGTACAAATAATGAAAGCACTCCGACCACAACTCCAAGTTTTCGTACACTGCATTTACAGTACAAATGTTAAAGTGTCACCATATTCCTGACACTCTTGGCATGCGTCGTGATACTATACTATCCAGAGCAGCTTGTCTTTGAACTGAATGAGAGAAAAAGGCTGGAATTCTACCAAGTGTTAAAAAATGTCTTTGCTTCAGTATTCTGTTTTGTGGCTCTTTGCATTACCAGAATAAGTTGGTGGGCATAGCAATGTACATAATAGGCATATTTAAACTCCTCTCTTATGATGGACAGGACCCCATGCTGAACACCACTCATAACAGGTGCACCATCATAACTCTGAGCAATCACTTTTTCATGCTGGTCTCCCACTACTTCCTTCAACTGTTGTCTTATCACACCAGCAATATGCTCTGCTGTCTGTCCAGGTGGTATAAAGTATCCCCAAAAATGTTCCAACGCCTGTCTATTGACAACATAACAGAACACAACGGCAATTTGCCATAGCCCAGCAACATCAGTGGTTTCATCTGCAATTACTGCTACAAATTTTGCAGTACAAATCTCCTATTTTATTTCTTCTCTGCATATTGTTAGCATGCAGTCCAGGAGTTAATTTTGAATGGTTTTTGATGTTCCTTTAAAAACAGTTGAAGTTCTCATGTGTTCAGCCAACTTCTGATCAATCTTGCAGGTGAACTCTATCAGTCTCCGGAACTTTCCTGCACTCAGTGACTCTTTAGACTCATCATGGCCTCTTAAAGCAACTTCTTCAGCACACAGCTTGATGCAGTCTATTATAAGTGATAGAACAGAACATGATGGTTTTCTTCCACTTTCTTGTTGTGTCTTTCCACACTGATAACTGGTATCCACTACTGAACTGAGACCTGATATCCACAGTTCCCAACATTGCTAGACTCATACGGTTGTCAAAATGTTTAGCAGAGTGTTCATGCTTTCTGGACTTTTCTTCCATTCTCTTCAGGTCATTCATACCCTTTGATGTCCAGACATCCGCTCCACTGAACAATAAACATGGAAAGCAGTACAAGCTGTTTGTTTCCTCACAACCACAGATCCAGGTGTGTTTGTTGTACACTGACCTGCTGAAGCTGCGTGTGTATGTTCTTGACCTACTTGTACCCTAAGACTCCATTTTCAGATCAGGTGTGGGTCTTCCAGTCCTCTTGATTTTTAACTTTTCACCCAAAGTCAGGTCTCTAAAATTAATAGATTTCAGATATGCCAATGTAACATTCTGCTCACTCATGCTGGTTATCATAGTTGTAACTTTGAAATGAAGATATTACAGAAATGATTAAGTGCCACTGTTGTATACATTTTAAAGTACAGCTACAAGAACAACACTCATTTCATTGACAGTCTCCCACAGCCATGACCTACCAACTATCTGGCTTGGCCCTGCCAGGATTAATAAAAAAAGACTATATTAATGCATTTGTGATGCGCACACTGTCACAGCTTGCATTCTGGCTTAATTCTGGCTTTGCAGGACTAAAGATAAAACAGGGGCAGTCATTTCATTGCCCACCACTACAGTTTCTACTTTGATCCTTCCAGCATTAAAATACATCTGCTGCACAGAAACAGTCAGAGCCTGTATACATATTGCTTACTCCCTCAGACATATTAGTTTTGCAAAGACAGAATTACAACAGTAAATGGCCAGTTATTTCATTCTCACACTGACATGAAAGTCCCCCATCCCAATAGGCGACCAAAAGTACCTGGCTCGAACCTCTGAAATCAGAAAGCAAAACAGTAATGTAACTGCATCTTTCACATAAAGATTATCCAGAGGTTAGCACATGTACTCAGGCCATCTCACTCCATCCAAATGCACAGAAGTCTTATAACAGTAAGTAGAACGGCCACTAATTTAATTTCATTTCCAAAAAGCACCCCCAGTTAGTTCTGCAAAGCCAGAATTACACCAAAGCTACAGTGCCAAATATTTCATAAACATACAGCCATCACTTGTCTCACAATTAAATCTTCCTTTTACATAATAGGTTTTATTATGCATACTGTAGTAATTAGTTACTTTTATGTGTTTGCGTTGTTGGCATCTGCTGCATTTTTTCATGCCCCAATATGTTTTTGGTATTAGACTGTTAAATTCTAAAATGTTTTTCAAATTGGGACTTCTTCTATAAATTATATGGGGTTTTCCTCCCAAATTTCTATACAGATTACTATCTTCCATAATAAGGGCCCAATTCTTAAATATAGTGTTATAATGCTCATGTTCCACCAGGATTGAATGAATATAGTTCAAATAAATGTATTCTTAAGTTGAAATCATTAGATAAGTAATATGTGGCCCTATTTATTTACTTATTTATTTAGCCCATTTTACGACAACAAAAATGGCTTAAGCGTTGGTGCTTTTCATATATATATATATATATATATATATATATATATATATATATATATATATATATATATATATATATATATATATATATATATATACAATAAAGTAAAGGGTCTAACTTTTTTGCGTATTATTTACAGTATAGTGTGAAGAAGGAGCTGATCTTAATGTATATATAACAATATAGTATAGTATTTTTTAGTAACATGTTTTTTAACATGAGCGTTCGAAAGACATGCGTAAATGGGTGTGCCTTCGTTGAAGGTTGAACGTCGAGCTGGCACCTTGGCGTTCGTGAAAATCTACTGCCAATCATTAGTGGACCGGAGTTCCACTGTGGCGACCCCTAACCGGGGAAAAGCCGAAAGACAACAACAATATATGTTTTTTAACAATATTTAATTACATGCATTGTATCTATGTACTTTGTATATTTTAAGCTTGATTTTTGTAGTTTTGTATACTTGTATATTAGTATATATGAGACAAAACTGCTACTAGGCCTTTAAAAGGTTTTGTTTATTTAATTGACTAATTAAGGGTGAGTCTTATATAAAGCATAAAATGTTGGGTATTTGTTGTCTGAAGAAGTTCATTGTACAGTATTGATGAATGAAAGCGCTTACAATAAACAGCTGGGATTTCTTAGTATTTTGTTGCCATCTTTTTGTTATTTTTAGTAGTTTTTTGAAAGTTTGCTTTGTTTGGTTTGTGTAAGATGGCCAGTGGAGTTGCTGTGATCTCCCAGTCTTTATTTTCCCAACAAGAAGTAGATGAGATTTCAACAGGAGGGTTGACTACCAAGACGAATGCCGTAGGCAATCTGACCCTGTTAGTTCAGCAGTTGATTAACCATGTGGATGTCCTATCGAGGAGAATTTCAGGATTGGACCCAGTGAGTGCTACTGCTGAAGTGTCAGCCTCTTCTTCTGCTACCAGCTCAGGTTGAAGTAGACAAAACATTACATATGTTTCTGTGTCTACTGCACCTTTGAGCAGATACCTTAATGGACAAAAATCTTGTACTGCTAATTCGCAAAATAACGAGAGCAGTTTTAATGTGAAAGGCGAGCTGCAGAATTCAAACCATCTAGGTCATAATGTGATGCCTTCCATGTCAGAATATTTGAAAGCACCAAAGTTTTTTAGCTTATCAGACATTGATCCGAACACAGCGAATAGTTCAAACTGTATGGTTCAAATGCCCATTGTTACCAATTTAAAAACATTTGATCAAAAACTCCATAAATGTAAGAAACTACAGCTCGAGGTCTCTTACTTCCATGAGTGCATTCAAATGAAGTTGGTGCCTAAAGGGTTACACCAGTGGCGTTACCCAACTGGTCTAATTAAGGACTCTGAATTTCATTAAGAACTCATTTCTTTATTTGACAACCAAGGCTTCAAATTTCTCAAAGCCTTAATTAAACAATATAATGTCCAAATTGATGACTTAAAGTTAGAACTAGAGGTGCTGGAATGTTCTATCATGGGTGATGTGGATTTTCAGAGGTATAAATATGATTATGCTTGCATTTTTTCGAGCATTGATAATGTGATAGAAAAAGCAGCAGAGATCAAAAAGAAAAAAATAATAAGGGACGCAAAAAACTACGCAAATAAAACTGCATATCCAGCTCCACTGGAGCCACAAAACACCAATGGCAGAAACATTTCTGTTACTGAGGCAATTACCAATCACCAATGTGATCAGTCTTACGTGAACAATGAACATTCTTGCCCGGAAGATGATGAGAATGGAATACAAATGTCTCCCCTTAGATGGAATCTATCCCTCCGGCATGTTCTGTTTATTGTGGTGACAAGGTTTAGGTCCCTAGAGCATGTAGCTCAGAGGGATTGGTATTTCTTTAAGTGGAGCATGTCCAACAGCTCTGGGTTTGACATAGCTTTGTATGTTAGGCAGAGATCACCTCTGAGTAGGCGATATGCGACGGAGTAAAGCTGGAGTTTTTTGAGATGGTCAGCGTAGGGCATCTGTTTGAGGCCGGTAATCCTCTTTGTGAGGTATTTCTGCGGCCTTTCCAGTTGTTGGAGATGTCTTGTGAGGTACATACCAAAAGGGGCATTGTACTCTATAATGGGTCTAATGAGTGATGAGTAGGGAACAATGACCTCTTTTGCTGGATGAGAAACCTTTTGTGATGAGGTGTGCCACGTAGAAGGATTTCCTGACTACTGTGGTGATGTGATTATCAAAGGAGAGACTACTGTACACCTGTGCCCCAAGGTCTCTTATCACACTTTTGGTGTTAAGTATACTACTGGCTAAGTTGCAGTTAATGGGTACAGAGTTTTTACCAAAGGCGATGACAATGCACTTTTTGGCATTGAGCTTGAGGCCATGGCTTTGACACCAGGCATCTCTCTCAGTGAGGCCCTTTTGTAGGATGTCCACATCGTTAGGAGTTTCGATTATGGCTCCTAGTTTGCAGTCATCTGTGAACTTCATTAGCCAAAGACCTTCTCTGTTAGCCTGTACTTCAGAGAACTAGATACCAACCAGGAGAGGACCCAGGACTGAACCCTGTGGTACTCCACTTGTCACTGGTCTGAAGTCGGATTTGGAGTCTGCTAGTTTCACAATGTGGGTTCTGTCAGTGAGCCAGTTGGCAACCCATCTTGTGACATAGGGATTTATACCTAGTTTAGTGAGTTTATCTATAATTCCAGAGTGGGGGATGGTGTCAAAAGCCTTGGCAAGATCTAGATAGGCTGTGTGAACCACCTTACCCTTGTCTACGGCTTTGGTGACTGCTTCAAAGAAGTCTATCAGGTTTAGAAGACATGATCTGCCTTTTACAAACCCAAACTGAGTGCGATCCAGAGTTTGGAGATTACCAATGTCTTTGTTTATAAGTTCCATGATGATGCGTTCCATGGCCTTGCAGACCAGGCTCGTCAGGCTAATGGGGTGGTAGTTCCCGGGGTCCGTGATGGCTCCCCCTTGTGGAGTGGGATAACCATTGCTGTGCACCATTCAGCAGGCACAAAGCCTGAGGTGAGGCTATGATTGAACATGGTACTTAGGTGGGGTGCCAGTTTGTTCTGTAGTTTGTGTAGAACGCAGCCTGGGATGCTGTCTGGTCCCATGGATGCTGTGTTCTTGGCTTTGGAGAGTGTGTTTTGTACCTGTGCAGCCGTGATTACAGGAACTTTGCATTCTTCCGGTATAGAGATGGGCTCTTTAGGGGGTGAGAGGGGGGTAAAGTTAGCACTGAACCTATCTGCCAAGATGTTGGCAATATCAGTTGGGTCTGTATATTTAGTGCCATTGTGCTGTAACTCGGAGCAGATCTGAGTGTTGCCATTCAGATTCTTGACATAGCTATAGAATGCTATGTGGTTGTCTTTGAATCAGTGGTGATTTTGTTTTCATAACTAGCTTTGGAGGATTTTATCAGGGATCGCAGCTTCTTACTGAGGCTGACCAAGGAGCTCCTCCACTCATGGGATTTTACTGTCTTTTGCAAGAGTTTCTTCCTTCTGTTGTACAGTTTGTTTATGGCAGGGGACCACCAGATTGGCTTCCTTTTTTTGGAGGATAGCGTCTTGGTTCTGTTTGGGATAGCACGATCCATGCACTCATGTAAGTGCTTATAAAGTGCAATTGTGTAGGATTCAGTAGTCGTAACTGTATTGTCCATTTGCATGGGTGTCATGAAGCTCACCATTTCTGTCTTAAGAAGCATGAGGCTGGCTTTGGAGAAATTTTTTATTATGGTTTCCTTACTGGGGGGTGGAGGCAGGATGTGGATATCTAGGGTAATTAGCTTATGGTTGGATCGGACCAATGAGGCATTGACTTCGTGTGGAACACCGGTCACTCATATTGGTAATGACTAGATCTAGGATATTGTTGCTGCTGGTGGGGGTGTGGATAAGTTGACCCAGGGCATTGGAGTTTATGAATTCCAGAAAGCGTTGAGCGAAGGAGTTGGTACATGAGTAGTTTTCCCAGTTAATGGTGGGGTAGTTGAAATCTGAACAAGTGCTGATCAGGAATAAGAAAATTCAAGTGCTAAAAGTAAGAATCTGTATCTGGACTAAACTAGTTACAGGAAAGGGGGGAAACAAGTGCAAATGTGGGCTTTTAAATCAGAAAGTTGAGAGAGATGGAAAAACTGCCCAAACGGCCAATAACTACAATTTCTGGGCCAGAACCACTCCTTATGTGGTAGATAGGTTACCTAGTGCTTACCACTCCCACTGATAAGTTAGAAGGCTTCCCTCCAACACAGAAAGCTTGGGGGGGCTCGGAAGTTTACATACAGTCCTGGATACAGAAAATCTGAATCTGGACTACACTAGTTACAGGAAAGGTATTTTTTTTATATATACAGAAAAGTAGCTAAAACAGCAGTCAAAACAATTCAAATACAGTGCAAGCTAGCACACTTGAGTATGTAGCAATGTTAGACCAAACAGTTTAAAAATGCAATTAAATTAAAAATGACTAAAAACAATGCAGAAGGAGTCTATTAGGTAGAATGAGGTAAAGAGATGGGACTGGGGGGAGTGTCCCAGATCAAATCTACAGCAACTGCAAAAACCTCCAAATTTAAACGACGACACAGGAATAGGGACGGTGGGTATGGGAAAACGAACACCTTCAGCAGAGATCTGAAAAACTATACAGTGAAGCAAAAATAACAGTGCGCAACTCTGAAGTCAGCCAGCAATGATATAAAATGAGTCAAACAACAATTACCAGTACACAACTCTGAAGTGCCAGAAAAATATACTCAGCTCTGTATATCTCCAGATAGTTTGAAGAACACTCTTTCAGCACACATGAAGGCTCCAACAATGATATGTATATATATATATATATATATATATATATATATATATATATATATATATACACACACATGTATATATATATATATATATATATATATATATATATATATATATAAAGAGTTCTGACTTTTTTGCATATTATTTACAGTATAGTGTGAAGAAGGAGCTGATCTTACTGTATATATAACAATATAGTATATTATTCTTTAGTAACATATGTCTTTTAACAATATTTAATTACATGCATTATATCCATGTGCTTTGTAGGTTTTAAACTTGATTTTTGTAGTTTTGTATACTTGTATATTAGCATATATATATATATATATATATATATATATATATATATATATATATATATAACAAAATTGCTAGTAGACCTTTAAAAGGTTTTGCTTATCTAATTGACTAATTAAGGGTGAGTCTTATATAAAGCATAGAATGTTGGGTATTTGTTGTCTGAAGAAGTTCATTGTACAGTGTTGAACAAAAGCGCTTACAATAAAGAGTTGGGATTTCTTAGTATTTCATTGCCATCTTTTTGTTATTTTTAGTAGTTTTTTGAAAGTTTGCTTTGTGGAAACTCTCTTTTGTATGTTGAAAACCTTTCAGCAGTAGTAGTTGAGAAGCTTGAAGATGGCCAGTTTGTTGAAATCATGATGTTGCCTGGAACTTTATGACATCACACATTTCCTTTGCAGCCATCGACAATGTCTCATGCAGTGGTCGGGAAGCTGATGGTCCTCGTCTACGTCTTGACAGGATGTTCTCTGTCTGTAGATACTGTTCTGCAATATCGTTGATACCTGATCTGACACCGTCAATTTAATTCAAAAATGTATGCACATCCTTTTCAACAGTGGCTGCATCTGTGGTACGACACTGAAGTTGCTTGTAAAGAATGTCAACATGGGGCATTATATGATGGAAAACAGCAAGCCAAAATTTAAATTCATCTTCAACTGTTCACAGTAGCCCATTTGCTTCCTGTGCAGTTGCTGCAGCAGATGTAGGACACTTGTACAAATAATGAAAGCACTCCGACCGCAACTCCAAGTTTTCGTACACTGCATTTACAGTACAAATGTTAAAATGTCACCATATTCCTGACACTCTTGGCATGCGTCGTGATACTATACTATCCAGAGCAGCTTGTCTTTGAACTGAATGAGAGAAAAAGGCTGGAATTCTACCAAGTGTTAAAAAATGTCCTTGCTTCAGTATTCTGTTTTGTGGCTCTTTGCATTACCAGAATAAGTTGGTGGGCATAGCAATGTACATAATAGGCATATTTAAACTCCTCTCTTATGATGGACAGGACCCCATGCTGAACACCACTCATAACAGGTGCACCATCATAACTCTGAGCAATCACTTTTTCATGCTGGTCTCCCACTACTTCCTTCAACTGTTGTCTTATCACACCAGCAATATGCTCTGCTGTCTGTCCAGGTGGTATAAAGTATCCCCAAAAATGTTCCAATGCCTGTCTATTGACAACATAACAGAACACAACGACAATTTGCCATAGCCCAGCAACATCAGTGGTTTCATCTGCAATTACTGCTACAAATTTTGCAGTACAAATCTCCTATTTTATTTCTTCTCTGCATATTGTTAGCATGCAGTCCAGGAGTTAATTTTGAATGGTTTTTGATGTTCCTTTAAAAACAGTTGAAGTTCTCATGTCTTCAGCCAACTTCTGATCAATCTTGCAGGTGAACTCTATCAGTCTCCGGAACATTCCTGCACTCAGTGACTCTTTAGACTCATCATGGCCTCTTAAAGCAACTTCTTCAGCACACAGCTTGATGCAGTCTATTATAAGTGATAGAACAGAACATGATGGTTTTCTTCCACTTTCTTGTTGTGTCTTTCCACACTGATAACTGGTATCCACTACTGAACTGAGACCTGATATCCACAGTTCCCAACATTGCTAGACTCATACGGTTGTCAAAATGTTTAGCAGAGTGTTCATGCTTTCTGGACTTTTCTTCCATTCTCTTCAGGTCATTCATACCCTTTGATGTCCAGGCATCCGCTCCACTGAACAATAAACATGGAAAGCAGTACAAGCTGTTTGTTTCCTCACAACCACAGATCCAGGTGTGTTTGTTGTACACTGACCTGCTGAAGCTGCGTGTGTATGTTCTTGACCTACTTGTACCCTAAGACTCCATTTTCAGATCAGGTGTGGGTCTTCCAGTCCTCTTGATTTTTAACTTTTCACCCAAAGTCAGGTCTCTAAAATTAATAGATTTCAGATATGCCACTGTAACATTCTGCTCACTCATGCTGGTTATCATAGTTGTAACTTTGAAATGAAGATATTACAGAAATGATTAAGTGCCACTGTTGTATACATTTTAAAGTACAGCTACAAGAACAACACTCATTTCATTGACAGTCTCCCACAGCCATGACCTACCAACTATCTGGCTTGGCCCTGCCAGGATTAATAAAAAAAGACTATATTAATGCATTTGTGATGCGCACACTGTCACAGCTTGCATTCTGGCTTAATTCTGGCTTTGCAGGACTAAAGATAAAACAGGGGCAGTCATTTCATTGCCCACCACTACAGTTTCTACTTTGATCCTTCCAGCATTAAAATACATCTGCTGCACAGAAACAGTCAGAGCCTGTATACATATTGCTTACTCCCTCAGACATATTAGTTTTGCAAAGACAGAATTACAACAGTAAATGGCCAGTTATTTCATTCTCACACTGACATGAAAGTCCCCCATCCCAATAGGCTACCAAAAGTACCTGGCTCGAACCTCTGAAATCAGAAAGCAAAACAGTAATGTAACTGCATCTTTCACATAAAGATTATCCAGAGGTTAGCACATGTACTCAGGCCATCTCACTCCATCCAAATGCACAGAAGTCTTATAACAGTAAGTAGAACGGCCACTAATTTAATTTCATTTCCAAAAAGCACCCCCAGTTAGTTCTGCAAAGCCAGAATTACACCAAAGCTACAGTGCCAAATATTTCATAAACATACAGCCATCATATCAATTGCCAACCTAAAATATCTGCTGACCCTGCCTGGATTAAACTGAAAATATTAATGGCTGCATTAATTTAGTCTGTTGCACAGAAATGGCCAACTTTACCCAAATAAACAGTTATCTTATAATTATGACAGTAAACAAGGCCAGTCACCTCAACGAATTCATTACCTAAGTAAAGTAGCTGCTTTTTACCTGTCAGGATTAAAGTACAAATAATAGTAACAGCTGGGTTGCATACTTTCATTTTGTTGACAGAAGCGCTAACACAGCTTGTGTGCCTGCCAGCCAAGTACACATTTCATTTTATGTATTTTACTTTTAAACATTCAGTATAGACAATGAACAGATATGAAACATATATGAAAAACTACTCGTAAGCTTGCCAATTTATTGTACATTCATCTTAAAGTACAGACTTTAAAAGTATTATAGTTTTGCAAAGCTAGACTTAACAGTAAGCATCAGGGCCATTTGCTCTAGTCACACAGAGCCCCAATCTCCACTGACAACCCCACAGTATATGACTTGATCTTGTCAGGTTAAAGGAAAAAAAAGACATTCCCCTAGATTCTGCAAGCCTTGCACGGCGTGCAGGATTAGTGCAGGAGCTCTAGCAGGCAATATGTCTGTCGTGCGATCCAGGAATAGCCTGCAGGGGTGTGCACGAGCGCTCCTGCACTAGTCCTGTATGGACTCAGCCCCTGTATGCAAATTACCCCATTTGCAGGAGAAATCCATGCAAATTAGTTGAATTTGTGATCCAAAACGCTGAAAACCGGCCATGCAGGACTAGTGTAATCAGCAGAAATGTACTCGGTAAGTAACCGAGTACATTTCTGCAAATTCCAAAATGAAGCCATGACAGCTCCAAATAAAGGCTGCATATCTGTCAGGAAGCATGCCAATGGCCAAGTATAAGGCCAGTGGCATTGAAAACAGCTTAAAAAATAAAAAAAATCAACTTTAATTTTTTTTAGCCGATCTCAGCTGTTTAAGCATAGGGCAGCGGAACACAAATGGGATCGGGGGAAAATAAGAAAATAAACCTAAAATAAGCATTCTAACTAAAATCACTATTCTGTCATTAAAGTCAATGGCAGGCAGAAGACAACATGGCCAGTTAGTAGTGGTTGCTAAGGGGGGAGGCTCAGTGTAAGACATGTAACTATGCATTAGCAGGCAATTCTATCCAAATGAGGGAATTGATAGTGAATCCCAGTTTTCCCCAGCATGCTAGTCAGGTCTCAACAGTGTAAGAGCAGGAATAGCTTGGTGCAAGCCTAGGAGTTAGTTGACATCATAGGGATGTGTGTCAGGCATACTGTAAGCGGATTGGAGGCTTGTGGCTCAGGTTTGCTCCTAGCTAAGCACAGCTAAACAAGGGGGTGTGTTCGAATCTGACTAGCACTCTTTACATTGGCTAAGCGGGTGTGCGTGCCACGCACCGGGTTTTAAAGGAAAAAAAAGGTAAACCAGGAAATAGCAGCTATGTGCACATTTGAGCACTGTGTTTGTGCAGTGCACCCCTGGGCTTAAAAAGGAAGGTAATGGGAAGGGAAAACAATAGTAGGAAGCTAATCATGGAGAACTAGCATAGTTGGAAGATGAAATGTATCACAATCAGCCAATTAAACAGGCAGCAGACCAGCCCAGCCCAGAACACTACTATAAACTATGCAAACACCTTCCCTTCTGGTTTTTCCCATACTCCACACCACCAGTGTATACAAGTGGGGAACTTTTAACAAACAAAACTACAAAATGATAGGGGCTGCAGCAGGCAAGATACAACAACATGTGCAAGAGGCTGAGGGTGGTGAGGATGTGAATGCTGCTGATCAACCCAGACTTAGGAGATGGAGAAGAGTGTACAGACCCAGGGTAACCTACCAGGGACAACATGAGCTGGAGATAGTGGTGTGCTGTAGGGTGCACATGGACCTCCTACAGCAAATTGTTGAGCTGTGCCAGCTACGTCTGACACACCAAACTGACCGAGGGGAACCCATCCCAGTGGATACCAAGGTATGTGTAGGCCTAGGAATACTAGCCACAGGTACCTCCCAAAGCTCAACTGGGAATATCATGGGGATCCCACAGGCATCAGCATCCAGAGTATTCCACCAGTTCCTGGATGCCATGTCAACGCATGCCAGTGCGCACATGTATTTCCTCATCACCCATGAGGTGTTGGCCAGCAATATGTATCTCTTCCACCAAATAGCAGAATACCTTGAGGTAGTGGGTGCTATAGACTGCATGCACATATGCATCAAAGCACCACCCTGTGATCAGGGTAGGGCCTACATCAACTGCAGGGGCCTCCCCTCCATGAATTGCCAGGTCTTGTGCGATGCCCAGGACATTATAATGAATGTGTGTGCTGGCTGCCCTGGAAACTATCATGATTCCCACATCTGGCATCTGATGCAGCTATACCAGAGATTTGCCAATGGGGACATCACCTATGATCACCTAGTGGGGGGAATGCTGGTTACACATTGGAGCCACGGCTGATGTCACCCATCAGAAATACACACACACCTGAACAAGAACGCCATAATGAGGCACACGCATAGACCAGACTTATACTAGAGCATGTGTTTGGGATGGTCAAGTCATGGTTCTGGTGCCTGGACACATCCAGTGGAGCGTTGCAGTACTCACAAGCTACATGTACTCAAATTGTTATGGTATGTGCCATGCTACACAATATGATCCTGCCGAAACAGCTGCAGCAGGAACAGGAAGGGGCAGGGCCACACAGCCCCCCACCAATACCAAGGCCTGCACAGGCACAGAGTGACTCAGAGGAGGAACAACCTGAGCCTGCCCCAGTAGGCAGATGGAGGCATGCCCAGTATGCCCTGGCCTTGGCAAGGAGGCAACGCATAGTACATACACTGACACAGTAGATACCCAGGGAATGACACCTCTCTCTGACTCGCAAATACAGTAAAAGAGATGCCAAACATGACACTACCTGTGCTCAATCATGTACTATGTGCATCTGACATAGGCAGCCCTCCAGCACCATCCTCAATCCTGGCACACTCACAAGGTAAGTCAATCAACCTACCAATTGCCAAATGGAGTAGAATGTGTCATTACCTGTATCTATGGTATGGATGTGAGCATGCAAGGGAATTGGGTGGCTGAATGTTATGGCAGCAGATAGTAGACACCCATAGTGGCACCATGACATCTGTAATACATACTGGAGTCACCATAGTAGCCAGTACTGCACTGGGTGACAAAAACCACTTCAGGAAATGTGCTGAGCAACATGTGTGTCCATATGACTCACACATGCCAGTCAGGGAGGTTCACATACCCAACAACAGTCTCAGCCAGCAAGACAGGTGTAGACAAACCCAAACAGAGCCTGTACTATGGCCTCTGAATGATGCCTATGAGTAACCTCCCCCCCAGGCCTACACAGATAGACTACAGCAGGTCAGGCAGTGGGATGTTAGTTCTGAAGGGTAGGAAGTCAGACGCTAATATGTAGGGCAACCAAAGCTAAGACCTCTAGTACACTGATATGCCTCTAGTCAGTATGCTAGGTTAGAATACAGAATGAAATGGAGTACCCGACATACCAGTACAGTCATAGCAAATGTGTGCAAGTGCCAGGTGTGCCCCCCATCCTATGTAGACATGTAGAAACAGTCAGGTCTGCCCCTTCTCCCAATCCAGTGTAGAAATGTAGTGACACGCAGGCATGCCCCCCCAATCCTGTGTAGAAATGTAGTAACATGCATGAGTAGGTATAACAAGAGTGGAGCACAGATGCCCAGAGGTGGCGAAGGTAGCAGGATAGGTTGCAGCATTTGCACAATATGCAGGTCTTTGTGTGATAGGATGGTGTGTGTTTCATAATGTGTGAGAATGGTCAGTATGTATGCATGTTGAGGTAAGACCTGGTGGCCATTGCCCACTACTGCTGATGACAGGGACAAGCCCTCACGACTGCAGTGCCAAAGACAATCCCCACCAGTATAACACATGCTAGCAGCAAGCCATTGTAAATGTATGGTGATAATATGTGTCACCATCTGAAAGACTGACATGGCATGGCTGTTGGGCTAGATATACAATCAGTACACAGGGAAAGTACCCCAGACATACAGTATATATTGTGTCACTGTGAAATGGAGACACCCTTGGATTTGTACATATAGGTATGCATCACAGTAACTGGACCTGTAGTAGGGGATACCGGTGATGTCTGCCTGAACACCTGCAGATCACAAAGGAGGTAGGACCGATGTATTGGGAATCAGCTGATGTACCTGCACATGCCAGCATAACTGGAATGCCCCATGCATATCTGTGTGTCCGATGCAAGTAGTGTCCATAGCACACATGCACCCAGGCATGCAAACACCACCCACAGGCACCTCTCTGGTAACACCCCTGCTGTGGGGAATGGGTAGAGTAAGACCCCACCTGTATATGGCAATAGCAGAAGACTGCAGCATGCAGTGCAGGTGTCCCATGCAGGTGTGTCCCTATCTGTAGGTAGCACCCTGCCAGCATCCACACCACCTGATCAAGACTGATAGAAGGTATTGGCATGAACACCTATCACACCTACCCTGTCACCTCAGGGGAATATACTGTATGGTGGTCTGGGACAGTTGGATTGACAGAATGCAATGACCTGCCACATCTGGCCTGCAGCAACACCTAATTCCCCACAGGTGTCTGCCAAAGGCCTGTGTCTCACATGTACTGCCAATGCATGTTATGTCATGGACACCCAAATAGCAACATAACACACTCCACATAAGCCATATGCAAGGTCATGTGGACAAACCACAGTAACATGTCCACCATGTCCCACTGCATGAACTGTGGATCAACACTAACACACACCTGTGATGGGGTGATACCCTTAGGGTAAGTATCAGAGAATGTATGCATAATGTATGGAAGAGGTTAGAATAAGAGAGGGGGGTGTGGGAGCATGGGGAGCATGGAATGTGCAGGGTCAGACACCAAGCTGTGTGAGCACATTATCCCTGGCTGCAAACACATAAATGGGTGGCTACACACCTGCCCGTACACCACAATAGGGTAAATGTCCTGACCCATGGCCCCTGCCTCTGGCTAACCTGTGTAAATCTGTACATCTGTGAGGCATTGCCACAGCAAAATAAGGCCATACTGTCATGTTGATGGGCAAACAAGTATGGGATCCTCTGCCAGCGCTATACCAATGTGCTGAACTGGATACACAAACCCAGCACCTAGTGTCTGCAGCTCCCCTTCCAGAATGGCATAACTTACCATGAATATGTAGGTGTCTGCCCACAATACTGAATACAGCTGTAGTCACCCTTGTTCCCCAAGTCATCACTGTGAGCAAGAATGTCCACCTGACAGTACATGAGGACAGAAAACATCACTGTGTATAACAGTACACATATCTGAATATCTCTGCTAACAGCAGTACCATGCAGCTGAAGCAGCACAGACACAAGCACCTACAGTACACACCATCCCCTGCATAGTTTGTCCCCATATTGCCAAATGATAGATGGACACCCTGCAGAAACAGTATGCTACCTATAGGTGTACAACAAAAAGGTCTGTACTGCAGTACAAACTACCTGGAATTGATCCACACATGCAATACAGAAGGGCATACTGGGCATGCTCACACACTTAAACAAATGAAGGCCATGTCTGCAAAGAACAGTGGACCAGACATATCTGGCAGTTGCAGATGTTAGTGCAGACACTTTGTACACAAACTGGATAGGAATACAGGCATATATCCAAGAAAAACACAATATAATAAGCCAAAAGTAGATGTACATAGATGTGTGGAAGAGAGTGACTGTCACAAGGGGCCATCCATTATGAGGCCTGTCCCACACAGCACACAGCCAAATGGCTACAACCACATGAAGTTCAGATGTCACTCAGTGTAGACCTTAGCCACTGGTATCTGTCAGCATTACGGACTATGTGGTGCAAGTGCTATGCAACATGACCGTACAAGGAAGTAGTCATCTAGCAGCTGTATACATGTACCAGTGGAATATAACCCTGCGTGTGCCCGCATGTGGTGTGGCAACCTCTAGATGAATGGGTTATGGCCCATGCATACACACTGCCCTCCCCATAGCCCTGCTATGACAAGCCTGCTGAGGTCATCCACTTTGAAATACACTCTTGTGGAAGGTGTAGGCCAGTAATCTCTATGGTGCTTCCTATAACTGCACACTGCTGTAGTGTGATAAACTAGTTAGGTAGGAGGTCTAATCCCAGACATGGTATCTGTGTGTGTGTGTGTGTGTGTGTGTGTGTGTGTGTGTGTGTGTGTGTGTGTGTGTGTGTGTCTCTGTCTGTGTAGAAAGCAATGCTTTTGTAAGCTAGTCACACTCACTACAATTCAAATGCCCTACTTTGGCAAGCCTGCTGATGTCATACACTGTGAAATACACCATTTGAAAAGTTGTAGCCCACTAATCTTCAAGGCACATCCTATAACTGCATACTGCTGTAGTGTGATAAATTAGTTAGGTAGGAGCTCTATTCCCAGACATGACAACTTTGTGTGTGTGTGTGTGTGTGTGTGTGTGTGTGTGTGTGTGTGTGTGTGTGTGTGTGTGTGTGTGTGTGTGTGTGTGTGTGTGTGTGTGTGTGTGTGTGTGTGTGTGTGTGTGTGTGTGTGTGTGTGTAGAGAGCTATGCTTGTTAGGGTAGTCACACTCACTACAATTCAAATGCCCTTCTTTGGCAAGGCTGCTGATGTCATACTATGTGAAATACATCACCACGGCAGAACAGAAATAACTGTTAAAACCAATTTTATTCACTGGCGAGATAAAATAAAATCATAAAAATCTAATAATCCAGTCTGATGAGTGCTTTCACCTACTTTTGTAGCCTAATAATATCCCTGGCATGTCCTATAAATGTGTACTGCTGTAGTGTGATTAAACTAGTTAGGTAGGTGTTCTAATACCAGACATGGCAACTGTGTGTGTGTGTGTGTGTGTGTGTGTGTGTGTGTGTGTGTGTGTATCTCCATCTGTGTAGGGAGCAATGCATTTTATGCTAGTTACACTCACTACAATTCAAATGCCCTACACTGGCAATCCTGAAGTTGTCATTCACTGAGAAATACACCTTTGGTGAAGGAGTACTCCAGTAATCCCCATGGTGTGTCCTATAACAGCTTCATGCTGTAGTGTGCTATAGAACTCTGGTCTGGCAGTTGTGGATGTTTTGTGTGTGTTTCTATGTCTGTGTAGAGAGCAATGCATTTTAGGCTAGCCACACTCACTACAATTCAAATGCCCTACTTTGACAATCCTGCTGATGTCATTCATTGTGAAATACACCTTTGGGGAAGAAGTACTGCAGTAATCTCCATTGTGTGTCCCATAACTGCGTAGTGCTGTAGTATAATAAACTAGTTAGGTAGGAGTTCTAATCCCAGCCATGACAGGTATGTGTATGTGTCTGTGTTTGTAAGTCGTATCCTGTGTGGAGGTGGATGTGAGTGTGTAACAACTGAACTCAATGTGGAGTGAGTTTTGCATATTTCTTCTATGATGGCCCTAATATATATCACAATGTCCATTGTACAGGGATAACAGATGTGAATATGCTGAGAGGCTGGGGTGCAAATCCTACCCCTACATGTGACATCAAGGCCAGGCAAAGAAAGTTAGCAACCCTAGTATCACACAGAGAACACTCTCAACCCATGTCTCATGCACACACACACACACACACACACACACACACACACACACACACACACACACACACGGTAGTACCCTGCATATTGCCCACTGATAGTAACCATGGTGTGATTGCAGTGGGCTTTAGAGGGCATGGCACCCTGTCCACCTGTCCAATAGGCAAGTACATGCCAACAGTGCACCTTCCCCGTGTTCCCCACTGGGCAGCTGCAACACCTGTGGTGCCATCAAATGTGACCCACAAAGGACATACCATGACTGCAAAACATGCTCTGTATGAACAGATGCCACTAACACCCGGGAATGCCGGTATCATGCTATCAATGTAGGTACAAGGTAAACCTGCTGTCCATTAACAGTTTCCACCACATGAGGCCAGGACTGGCACATCTGATGATAATCTGTGTACACAACATGGGCCAGACACCCCAGGTAGAGTTCCACATGTCACTGTACATGCATGTGTGAGGTGTGCACATCCCAGGCACTGTCTATGTCATGGACTAAGGAACACATACATGGCAAGCAATGCACAGCATTGGCCACATGCAACAGTCACCTAGGTGACTGGATGGTGAATACAATACCCACCTGTGTGGGCAAATCCAGAAACTACACCCCTGAGCCACAATGCAGACCAATGTCATGTGGGCTAATGCCAAGGTATACCCATCACTTAGCCTGGTTTAGCTGTCTGGCACAGTCGACCACTACACACCCATGAAGCAATGCACCCATGCATGTCAATACTGGCACCCTATGTGTGTGTGTGTGTGTGTGTGTGTGTGTGTGTGTGTGTGTGTGTGTGTGTGTTGTATGATGCGTATGATCACATTCACACTCGCTACAACCCCCATTCCCATACTGAAGCATGCTGTCCAATGTCAGACACCTTCACATACCCTTTGCCCATATAACCTCTGTGGTGCACATGATACTGGCACATTAATGTGTTGTGGCAATCTCACTAGTGATGAGTTGTATTCCTGGTCACCTGTGTGCTTCCCTGTGAGAGTGTGGCTGTGTTGATACTGGAACCTGTTCATGCAGACAGGCACAGTAAGAGGTGCATATCTGCTACACAATCATTAGTGACATCATATCTGATAACAAGCCAGCGAGATATCAGAATGCTACACATGTTATGTATAGTTGGGGGTATATTTGATGACATAACCTGGACATTCTGTGGTTGTGTGTACAGTACTGAGGTCTGTGTATGTAAGCTGAATGTCGACAGTGTGTGTATTGTCAATATGTACTGTGGCCTGTGTACAGACTGTGGTAGATGTCATTGTCCCTGGTCCCCTTCTATCTGATGTTACATGCTGCTCCACTGTATGTTACCCTATCAGCTTACATGTTTGTAGGGCCATGCACACACATGTCCCATACCACAGACAGGCATTGGACCACACTGTTTAGTGGCCCAGTATATGTAGGGTTATTGTGTGAGTGGCACATGAGGATGGTGTCAAACAGATAGTCCATATACTGTAATATTACACTAGCTTACCATACGTGGCAGTTGCTGTGTTCACATTGGCTGTGGTTATGCACTTCCACACTGATGTATCATACCTGTGCTGTGACATGCCTGTAGAGCCTGCTATATATGTAGGTACATGTGCATTCCCCCATAGGAAAGGTAGGCCAGTGTTGAGCCAGTATGCCTGTAGCCTGCACAGTGGTTTGTTACATGCCTAGCTACTTAGTGCACTTACCCAGTGGAATATCATATCCAGATACTTGCCAGATGTACTGCTGTCAGGCCTCCCTTAACAGTCATGTATGCCATACAGAGCAGTGGGATGCAGTACAGATGTATGTCAATATCTAGTGGGTAGTATGTGGCCATGGCACCTCTGTATCAACAGTTATTATGTGTCAGGACAGACAGGAGTGTGTGAATGCATAACCTATGGGGGCAAATGTATACCAGTCATTACGTGTTATACCCATCTACATGGCTGTTAACATTCATATTGTGAGGCTTGGTCGACATGCCTTGCACTAAGGGGTTCTGTGTATACCTCTGGACTGTCCAGAGTGTGTCAGTATGTCCACATATATTGGCCAATATCTCTGATGTACTCCACAGGAGCATTACTTGCTAGCAGCGGTACTGTACTATGATGTCCTTAGGATGTCTGTCAGTAGCCAATGGCACACATGTTAAAAGCAGATGTGATCTCCCACACACACCATGTCTGTGAAGACAATCCCTTTTACGGTAGCAGTACTCTACAAATATACCTGCAATACACACCTGATATCCCCTTGCACTACGAGGTTGGGACTATAGGGCCTGAGGTAGGGCTACACTCCATGTTCAGGACATATGGTGAAAAAATATATCATTATTCAGATATCTATATAGATATATTCACATATACATATTGACATGTATAGATGAATATGTATATGCACATATAAATATATATCAACACCCAGATATATATATATACAGAGTAATATATGTCTACATATATACAGATAGGAATACATATGTACATATACGTATGGATATCTACATATATATTGACAGTAGTAGGTATATCAGAATAGATATGTATGCACATATAGTTATAGATATCTACATATATACCAACATAACTAGGCATATCTGTACACATAGGATGTGCATACATATATAGCTATATACGCATATATCTATATATACATATACAAATACATATATCTATATATACATATATATCTATATATACATACATGTATATATATATATATATATATATATATATATATATATATATATATATACATAGCACTATAGAGATGTGTATATAGACATATGTATGAGTATACATGTGTATGTACATGTAGACATATATAGTCCTATTATATGTATACAACCATATTCCTGTCATGAATAAACACATGGTTGTGTATACCCTCCCAGATGTATCTCACCATATGTATGTGCTATGTGCACATTATGATAAAACAATATATGTGATGCAACAGTCATATTAATAACAAGGACTACACAGTTCAGGAACTAAAGGCAATTGTTCAATACTACTCAATATGTGTATTGACAGCTATATTGGTAAAACAATAGCTGTCTTCACAGTGGTCATGGAGTAGTGGTTAAGTGTTGTGACTTCAGTGTACAAGGTCCTGGGTTCAAGACCTGCAAGGGCTGTTCATTTTGTTGCTGGGAAGAACAAGGGCTGTCAGATAAAGAGTGGTTAAGGCAGTTTTGAGCAGCTTTAAGCAGGTTTGCACGGTTTGCGTGAAGCTAAGTGGTGCTGAGCTATGGGTAAATGTATGGGTGCTTACACAGTGTAGGCATCACTTACCAGTGCGCAAATCAGCTCAGCTGTTATATTGCAGCAATGTTGATACTTGATAAGCATGGTTTAGCCCTGGTAAACAGGTTACACCACCCAGTCTGATAGTCTGTAATAAGTGTATGTAATGCCATGTAAAATACATGCGCCTATGTGCTGTCATTACTGTAGCAAGGGGTGTGAGTGTCATGTGTGAGACACAGACATATATGAGGCCTGTAAAACACTGTTATCTATGTGAATGTGTTACATACAGGTGTAGTAGCCCAGGGTACATGCTGTCACACTGGCATGTAGTGTATCATGGCAGTACTACTATTGACAGTGCTAACCCAGGCAAGAGCAGAGTGCTAAATGTAGTACTGACAACAGGCACACCTGTGGGCATAGCTAGACACTGATGCCTCCCTGTCGTGTCCCTGGTGTGTGAGCTGTGTCACAATATATACCCCTTACTGGGTAATGATCCATCATGTGGAATGTAACTGTAGACTACTGTCTGTACAGCACATGTTAGTGACGGCTTCTGACATGTAGTTATGGTATACATATTGTTGTCAGACGTCTATCTGTCAACACACCCATGCTACTGCATAGCTACTTGCCAAGCTGATGACTGTCAGTCCCTGTACAGATGTGCAGATGGCAGGTTTCCAGCTGGGATATGTACAGGCAACCTAAGCTTGATTGACACTGAAATGTTTGCCCAGCTGTGTAAGAACTGGCACATATAGGAGATGTCTAGGTACACAACTATGACCACCTGCAGCGATGCACCCCTATACTGCCACATGTGTACATGTGCATGACTGAGTATAGTAGTGTCTGTGTGTTAGCACACCTGTACTTGGTAATTCCATGAGGGCCTTCACAACCAATGCAACACCCATTGCCATAGTCAGTTGTGGCTGCTGCTGTATGGGACATTACATGCACCCTGTTAAGCTCCCCCACATACCGGCTACATGAGCCTTGCAGTACCAGCGCAGCAGTGTTTTACAAATGGGGTGATAGGCATGGGATACCCATTGTGTTCTGGCATGTGTGTGTAGTTGGGCATGTCTGTATATCTGTAGGGTACAGCATTCCAAGGCCACATACTCCTATTACAGTACCCATTGCCACACAGTAGTACAGATAGTGTTGTTGCTGCCCATAGGTGAGGCATGACATTGCAACACCCTACTATGCGTGTGGCTTGTGCATTAGATACATATCCCTGTAGTACCACTGTTGGGGCATACAATGGTTTGTATCACAGTCACGGCCAATGTGTGATGATGGGTATGGCAGAGTGTCATCATGAGTTTCAGGGAGTACAATATCCACTGGGGGATGTGGGTGCTATGTACACTGTCATTACACCAAGATACACCCGGTATATGTCCCATGTACCACATTATGGTTACCACTGTCACCATCAACCATACAGGTAATTGATACCACAATCCAAGCCAGTTACGCATGTGCTGTGTGCAACCTACCTGTAACACATTGGACACACGGTCAAGTTAGTTAGCAGCAATAGACCTTGGTATCTTGGATGTGTGTCTGGCTGTTATGTGTCTGTTAATGTGTATATGATGGTATATCACACTACATATTGTCCATATACACCCATTACATCTCCCATTAGCATATTGTACATGTCTGGGGATGTTCTGCATGTAAACCTAAAATAAGGCACACATGGAGCTCAGTAAAATGGACAACTGCTTTAATGAACAAGCACAAAAACAATCCACAGCAAGCTAAATCACAGCAGCACAGCACAGCAAATGAAATTGCAAAGCACAAGCAACAGCACAATAACGCATGTAACATGTAACCTGGGACACACCTCACCCTGAATGCTGTGTGGTGAGTGCAAGGTAAGTCACACACTTCAGTATCACTACATAGCTAGGTAGGGGTCTAGTCCCAGTGTTGCCAAGTAACAGTATGCGTGTATGTGAATGGGTCTACATCAGGTTGCAGGGTATACATGCCTCAGCGGGTCACCTGTCCATGTGGCAGAGGCAACAACCATTTTAGTAACAGAAAAACAGAAAAAAAAACTGCATTGGTAATTTTTTTAACCATTTTAGTAACCTGTGACATGTGTTCAACTGTACCCCAGATATGTCCCAGCCATGGTGTCACCACAGTGCCATACCCCGTTGTGGAATATGACTGCAGACCATCCTTGTGCTGACACATGTACAACTACAACACACATGGATAAACAATCTACCAGTGTTACTAACAGCTATAATGCATCATTGCTAGATGGCTACACTACCTGCCATCTATGCATTACACTTTCCTCCTTACAACATGTTACACTGCAGTACTGTGGTACACTGTAGTATAGTCACTGTGTACATCAGAACCATATTAGCCTGTCCCCGCATTGATAGTATGGATGACAGGGATGTGGCACAGGTATCATCATATGCACAGGGAATTCATATGCTGACACATGTACACCTACAACACAAATGTATAGCAATATAGAGACCACAACTAACCAGTGTTACTAACACCTATAAGACATCATTGCTGGACAGCTACACTACCTGCCATTTATGCATTACACTTTATTCCTTACAACATGTGACACTGCAGACCTGTGGTACACTGTAGTGCATTCACCGTGTGCATCAGAACCATATTAGCCTGTCCCTGCATTGATGGTGTGGATGGCAGGGATGTAGCACAGGTATCATTATATGCACATGGTATGATGTTGGTTTGCCAGAGGCTGAGGGTAGACCATACATTGGATACCATGTGTGTGGGTGAGGGGTGTACTGTGGTGAGCTTTGCATGGTGATGTGGTGTGTGTAGGTATGAGGTTGTCCTAGGTGCATTTGCATAGTGTGTGGGTATGCATGCACACAGATCTGCCATGTGGCTACCCTACACAGGTGTTTATGGACAGCTGCAGATCATACCTGGCAGGGTGTGCTGTTTACTACCTCTGGCCATGGACACATGGACTCTGCCTGCCAGGGTTCCATGGCCACGTCCAGGTACAGACCTCAATGTGCCACTCTCACCTGATGATGGAAAATGTCTGCTGGTACCAGGTTCCTCCTGGGACTGGCCAGGACCATGTGCTTTTGGCCTGCTGTGGTGTGGTGTGGACAGCAAAAAAAAAAAAAAAAACAAATCCCAAGAAATAAAGACATCCCTGATCAGTATCAGTAAGAAACTAAGGTCCCTCATAAAATCATCCAAGGCTAACTTTGAAAGAAAAATAGCCAAGGATTTGAAAGATAACCACAAAGTCTTCTTTAGCTATGTCAGGAATCTAAGTGGCAACTCGCAGATATGCTCTGAGTTAGTGCAAAATAGCATGAAATATACTGAACCTACTGATATTGCCAACATCCTGGCAGATAGATTCAGTGCAAACTTCACCCCCCTCTCACCCCCAAAAGGACCCACAATACCAAAAAAGTGTAGTGTCCCAGAAATCACAGACACACAGGTGAAAACAGCCCTTTCAAAAGCCAAAAGCACAGTGTCAGTGGGGCCAGATGGTGTCTCAGGCTGTGTCTTGCATGAACTACAGCACAAACTAACCCCCACACTGTTCAACCTCAGCCTCTCCACAGGCTACATGCCCATAGAATGGCACACAGCAATGGTTATTCCACTCCACAAAGGAGGGGCCAAAACTTACCCTGGTAACTATCGCCCCATAAGCCTGACTAGCCTGGTCTGCAAGGTTATTGAGCGCATCATCATGGAACGCATTAACAAAGACATTGGGAACCTCCAAACACTTAACCAGACCCAGTTCGGCTTTGTTAAGGGCAGATCATGCCTACTAAACCTGGTTGACTTCTGTGAGACAATCACCAAGGCCATAGATGAGGGGAAGGGGGTTCACACAGCCTACCTTGACCTCACCAGGACTTTTGACACCATTCCCCACTTGGGAATTATAGAAAAACTTACCAGCCTGAACATAAACCCCTACGTCATGAGATGGGTTGCCAACTGGCTTACAGACAGAACTCACATGGTAAGAATAGCGGGCTCCAGGTCCGACTCTAAACCAGTCACAAGTGGTGTCCCACACGGCTCTGTCCTGGGACCCCTACTGTTCAGCATATACTTCTCAGACATACAGGAAAACACAGGAGGACTATGGCTAACCAAGTTCACCGATGACTGCAAACTGGGAGCCACAACTGACTCTCTGGCTAACATGGGCATTCTCCAAAAGAGCCTTACTGAGACGGACACCTGGTGTCAAAGTCATGGTCTCAAGCTAATTGCCAAAAAATGCATAGCCATCCCGTTTGGGAAAAACAAAACACCCATGAATTACCACATAGGTGGCAGCCCCCTTAATGCAGAAGAGGTAATAAGAGATCTGGGGACCCAGGTAGATAGTAATCTCTCCTTTGACAATCATATTGCCAAAGTAGTTAGGAAATCCTTCTATGTAGCCCATCTAATTACTAAAGGGTTTGCATCTAGAAATAAAGAGGTTTTAATGCCCCTCTACTCGTCACTCATCAGACCCATCATAGAGTACAATGCCCCATTTGGGATGTACCTCACAAGACACTTCCAAGAGCTGGAAAGACCACAGAGGTACCTCACCAAGAGGATTACTGGCCTCAAACATATGTCCTATGTAGCCCGACTGGAAAAACTTTGGCTGTACTCAGTGGCATATCGCTTACTCAGAGGTGATCTCTGCCTGACTTACAAAACCATGTCCAACTCAGAATTGATGGACATGATCCACCTAAAGAAATCCAAGTCACTGTGAGCCACTCACTCTAGTGAGCTAAACCTCACCACAACAATAAATAGAACATGCTGGTGGGATATATTCCTGTCACAGAGACTCCCCATGCTTTAGAACAAAATTCCTAACTACATTAGGCAGAGCCCCTCACTAACACTCTTCAAGAGAAACCTTGTCGAGTGGATGGGTAGCAGAAAATAAACCCCTCGGATCACTTCATTGGCTCTTCTTGACAGAGGCTCAGTTAATTAATCAATGGGGTGGTGAAAGCTGACACACTCTGGCTAGGCTTATAAATGCATTCTGGCAGATAGCCTAGTACCTACCTATGAACCTATGTAGATATGTGCATATAGGTATATATCTATATATGTGTAGATATATGCGATGCTGCATATATGTGTTCATATATATGTCTACACATAGGTATCTGTATATTTGTGGACATACATGCTGATATATATATATATATATATATATATATATATATATATATATATATATATATATATGTGACATATGTACTCATATGCATACCTATATATGGGGTACATTCAGACATCAGGTCCACAATCTCACAACACCTTCCTGCACAGCTGCACTGTTCTGCCTTGCTACAACACAGACAGGTGCCACTTATGGACATGGCCTAACATTAGGGGGGTATATGTAGGACCCAATTGCAGGTAACCCTATTACACACCTATGGCATTCCTGCATGCTACATTACAGATTAACCTGAGTATCCTGCAAGTGGTGGGCCGTGGGTCCCACGTGTCCATCATAATGGCATTACTTCCACCACCAGCTATTGGCCACGTAATATACATACTTCCCATTACACAACACTCACTATGATGGCTTACATCTTGTCAGTCAGTGCTGATCTGCACAGCTGTTAGCTATGGCCCACTACCCACTGGGACAGACACTATTGTCCATAGCAGTTGTTCAGTTAAACATCATTACAACAACACCTGTTGGCACATATAAATCATTCCACATCATCTATCCCATTATTATGGACCTATCTTATTATACACCAGGTACTACATTCAATTACATGCATATATACTTCACATACCCGTTGTGGGGTACTTCACATTTCTGTTGTGGGAATGATGTCAGTTCTGGATGGTTTGCTGGATTTCTTCTTCTTCTTCTTCTCTCTCTCTCTCTCTCTCTCTCTCTCTCTCTCTCTCTCTCTCTCTCTCTCTCTCTCTCCCTCTCTCTCCAGTAAATGGATTGAGCTGCTTTGAATAGATTGCAGCATGGCTTTAGTAGGTGATTCACATGATCAGGTGATGGCCTCTGCACCAATCAGTGTCCTCCACTTGCTAACTGCATGCAGCTTGCTGTGTAGTACTTCCAATTACCACTGTCATGGCAACCACCTACTATAAATCCCTACATCATGTGGGCATGGTCCCTTTACCTTTCGTGTGTGATGGACATCCTTCCTGTGTGTGGGCATCAGTGTTACAGACAGCAGATAGCAATACCTCTTACAGGAGAACCTGCACACTTAGGCCAGCTACATATTTGTAGGAGGTTCCAGAACTACAGAGTGTGAGAAGAGTTGTGTTATGATTTGTATAGTCCTGGTGTTACAGGGTTTGTGTGTACATACTAGTTTACTTTGGAATGCAGTCTGTCTGCATAGGTCTCAACTGTAGGCCTATCCTCTTTATGTCCAGAGGTGTGCCTATTATGTTTTGTCTGTCCACCACACAGGTCCTGTGTCAGATATTTCACTGGCAGTGTGTGTGTGTTGAGTGCTATCAGTACATGGCTACATCCATTTATGTTTCTAACCTCAAATCCCTGACTAAGGGTATGTTGCAGACTATCCTGTAACACAAGTGACTTGCTTAGTGTATGACAACAGTTTTCAACATATGGGCCTGTGTTCCAGCCTCTGTCCTCCACCTACATACCAAGATTTGCACATATGACATACTGTCAGGGTTTGTTCTGTAGTGGGCTGTGAGTATGTCACCCTGCCATTCCTGCCATCAGTCCACTACTGTTGTATCCCCACATGGGGCCATATATGTGTGGGCTTCACCTACACAATACATGTATGCCCTTATGCACTCCAGAGGCCAGTGTATGTTAACAGTGATATATGGCCCTGTATTATTGAGTCTAGGGGGGGGATGCACCATAACTAAACTATGCTGTTACAACATGTGGGGGTATCAGGGGTGAGCTGCCTTAAGGTATCTGGATGTACATTATCATACAGTTCACCTATATTTAAATTAATTACAATAAATTGGGTTAATGCAGGCTTACTGCCTCCTGCCATACCGACTGTTCAGTTTGTCAGTGTGCTTGTGATGGTGTCAATTATGCCTTGTTATGTAACAGTAAAATCCCATTGTGTCAATTGAGGTCTTTACCACCTACTGATTGTGTACAGAGTGTAGATAGAGGCTGCTGAACTATATATCTGCATTACTTACTGTTGATTGTTTGGTATCCTGTGGCCCAGTCTGTCTTTACTATTGTACTATTTGAAGGGCTCGGCCTGGACAGCAACATTTGTACACTTTCCAGACTACTGTATTCGTATAACTGTTTCACAGTTGCATTACTCTGTTTATAGGGATGTCAGTGTCTAAACAGCTACATGACATGGCATATACAACTGTAATAGTACACAAATAAAGGTTTCCCATTTATGCAAACCTGTGTGTGGTGTTATATCCTATGACCTCTCTGTGGGTATATGTTGCAGGCAACGATTGTCATTTGTATGGGTAGCCATTACAGTGTCCAGTTGTTAAAGTGTTAACTGTAGGCATAGTGGCTTTTCCATATTGTGTGCACCTTCTACATATGTATCTTGCAGGGCGGACGTGTTTGGCTGTGGGAGGGTATACCTATTTGTGCAAGACGTATGTTGTTTGGGGCTTCTCAATCCCATTAATTGTGCATGTGAACATATATGTTTTAGTTATGTTCCCATTGTTATCTACAGGTGTATGTCCGTATATATCTATATAGATATATATATATATCTGCTTACATATATATAACTATGTCCATATATACCTACATAGATGTATATATCTGCTAAGATATATATATATATATATATATATATATATATATATATATATATATATATATATATATATAATTTGCTGTATATATTTAGACATATAGATGTAGACATATATATCTATAGATGTATCCATTTGTATGTATATATGTTTATATATATATATATATATATATATATATATATATATATATATATATATATATATATATATAATATGTAATAACAAATATGTTGTATCTGTTTAGATATTAATATATATACACACACATACATTTACATGTTGGAATACATTCTCTGTACTGTTGAATGACTGGCCTGGATGATATGTTTGTGAAAACATCAGGGTTATGTATATCTGACATGGCTTAGTGGTAAATCACTTTGGTGATGGTGTGCAGGGTCCTGGGTTTGAGCCTTGCAGATGTTGTTGTTGCTGGGCAGAATAAGGGCCATTGGATACAGAATGATTAAGGCACTTTTGAGCAGATGTAAGTGGGTTTGTGCGGAGGTAAGCACTCCTACCTTCCGATTACAGTTCTTATACTCAGTTAGTGTCTAAATTGCTTAACCTGTGTAGGCATTGCTTACCCCCGTGCAAACAGGCTTAAACCTGCTTACCCCATGCTAATTTCTTTAAAAGAAAAGAAAAAAAGGGTTGATAGGAAAGTGGTGAAAAGGGGGCACAAAGAGGGAAAGACAGTAGGGAAAATAGCTAGGGATGTGCAGAAAGGGTGTAAGGAAGGTCCGTAGCTGCCCATTCCTTCTACAGCAACAACTGTGCATATACACTGAGTTTGGAGGTAGATTTGGACACTCAAACCCCTGGGAGGGGGTGAGGACAACAATAATAAGTTGTGATGCCAATTAGACCAGATTACATGTGTCCAGTGGACACGTGTGTGAAATGGACAGCTATGTATGGGGCGAGTTTTTTTTTTTGGCAACAGATTGCCCTTTTTTTTTCAGGTGAGAGTGGAATGTTGGGGAGGGATAGTAGGTATATTTGGGGAGGTAGGTTGGGTAGGCTAACAGACAAAACAAACAAGACACATACAGGGGTGGTATGTGACACATGTGGGGGGTAAACTCCTTGATGGGGAGGGGTGTTGGGAAATTAGAAGCCCATAAGCCCCCTAGTGGACACAGTGTGACTGAGGTCCCCACCCATGTGCAGTCACCACTGCACCTTCACAGCCCCGAAAGTTGGCTCTGGTGGGGGCTGAGTCGCAGAGCCAGGCTGACCTTCTAATCGTGACACACGGCCCTTGAGCTGGTGTAGCAGATCACCAAATTGCTGGTTGAGCTTGCTACGCACCATGACCCGGACCTGACAACGGGTGACAGGTTCCTGTCCACGCCCATTCCTGGGGGGGGGGTGATCCCCATCCCCTGAGGTGGTTCCACCCAAAGGTGGTACAGAACCAATGGACCAATAGACAGGGAGGTCCTGGGTTGGGCTCCAGACATGCTGGTGCCTGGTGCCATGACCAGCTGAGGTGGGACAGGTGGGTTAGTAATAGTCAACACATTCCAGGGTTAGGTATAACACCATGCATAGATATTCCCATTAACTCAGACACCAGATACGGAACAGTTGCATAGCAAACAGAACACATGCATATATGGGACCACAGTGGTAATAAGAACAGCATGCAGGTACATTGATGGCACCATGACACCAGTGTTGGAATAATTCAATATAGCACATGCATGGGAACAATTAAAATATTTATCAAATAACAGGACATTATCAGAACATTGGAGACATTACATACCGGTTGGGGTGTGTATGTTGTTTATTGTTGGAGATATAGTGGGGTGGAGATAAAGATGTCAATTAACAACTAGTATATTCCTGTAGACCTCATTACTTTCCTAGTCAGTGCTGTTATCTGTACCTTACAAGTCTTACTACACTACCCTATAGCCTTACTTTGGACAGTGATATGGCTGTTGTCATCGTTATACATGAACTGGTTTTACCTGCAGTATACACCTCTTACCTGATATACCTGTGGAGGGGATGTATGTTAACACTAACTAACTGTTTCTACACATACTCCCAGATTCCAGGTTGATGTTGTGCATATATCCAACTCTTTCTGCACAGACTCTGGCCATGTGTTGTCCACATGCAGGTTTACTGGGACTTATCTAGAATATTGCCTTCTCCAACCATTAGTGACTTGACACACGCATCTACATGCTTTCATACACTGTTATATTATGTAGTACAGTGTGGGTGACAGAGAATAAACAGTACCACTACAGGGTATAATGGTTTTTATTTCTCAGCACAGTGTTCGTATCCGATGTACCTGTGGGAGCAGTGTTTGTTAGCACTATCTGAATGTTGCCACACAAAGTACCAGATTACACACTAGTATCATGCACATACATCTCACTCTGTGACTGTACATACTCTGGTCACAGCTTGACAACATGGGGGTGTAGATAGGACATACTTGGCTTATTACTCTCCTAACAGTTTCAGGAGTTGGTACAGCAACAGGTTTGTTCACATAGATGTTGGACAATCACTTGTATTCCCTGTTTGCTGGTTAAACATCTGGGATCATCCCTCAGACTTACCAGGGGGACAGGCAGCAGATATGGGCCCATATACTGGACATTCTGGTCTCATCTGTACAGTTGCGGGGTGTGATTCTGTATGCAGCCTATTTCCACTCCCAGGATTCAGACCATGGCTGTGTCTGTACAACTTAAACACTGTCCATCAGAGTTGTGTGTGCTATATAGATGTTGCTGTATATCTCCTATCTGCTTTCTGTTCTATAATTCTTCTGTGCTTTTGCATTCTGACCTTGTATTGCAACACTCTTATACAGATTTCCTAGACAGTTATATTTTGTAGGACAGTGTGGGCAACAGTGATGTGTAATACCTCATTAGTCAGATCAACTGCATCACTCACAATGCCATACAATACCAAGTTAAACAGTACCAGTACAGGGTATCATTCTTGTATTTCTGGGCACAGTGTTGGTATCTGACAGACCTGTGGGAGAAATGTTTGTTAGCACTACCTGATTGTTGCCACACACAGTACCAGATTCCACATTACTATTATGCAAATACATCTCACTCTGTTACTGTGCATACTCTGGCCACTGCTTTACAAGATGGGGGTGTAAATGGGACATATTTGGCTTCATAGTCTCATAAGGTTTTGGGGAGTTGCTAGTGTGCCAGCTTTGTTCTCATAGATGTGTGTCAATCAGTTGTATTTCCTGTTTGCTGCCTATATGTCTGGGATCATCTCACTGATTTCCCAGGGGGACAGGTTGACAGGCAACAGATATGGACCACTTTACTGGACATTCTGGACATATCTGTACAGTTGTGGGGTATGATTTTGTATGCAGACTACTACCAGTGGCTGGATTCGAACCATGGCTGTGTGTGCAAAAAAAATAAAAGTTCACAACTCAGTTGCATGTGCTATTCTGGTTTTGTTATCTGCCTTTTCCCTGTTTTCTGTCTATGTGTTTCTCAGTTGTACTAAATGGCCTCTGGGGATTACACCAGTCATATACAGGCATTCCTAGACATTTTATTTATGGTGCACAGTGTGGGTAACAGTGCTTATTACAAAAGTACTATTACGTGGATGCAAATCTACATTACCATATGATACCAGAGTATACACATGCAGTCCAGCAGTTAGACCTTTGTTGTCAGGCTATTGCGCTTTTATTTACGTACATACTATACAAGTCTTTTTCTGCCATATTCTGTGGTGTATGCAGTACTTGCCTTAAACAATACAGGTTTTATACAGGCAATTAATTTACTAATACTTTTAGATTTATTTCCTATGAAAGTACATGCAAGAGTATTACCGACCTGCCTTGCATCCCAACCTCTCCAGGCAACTGCCACGAGCCTCCTGGTTCACAGCTCACTCAATTGCAGCTGTGGAGGACAAAAGAGGAATATTTAGCCATACCTATCCATGATATACATGAGCTGGCAATTATTAAACAGGTAGTGGACTGATACTTACACACAGCTGGAACATCCCCTGCTGTTCTAGCCTCTTGGATCCACTGGTCCAAGAGGTCTCCCTTACACCACTTCAGGTCAGCATAGTGATGCCTGACCTGCTCACCAGTTTGGGGTATGCCAGAGATGCAACTATTTAGCCAAACTGGAGGCTGAGCTCTCTCATCTCAAAACTGGTGAAACCAGTCAGGAGGAGAAGGTAACCTCACACAACACAATTCCAGTATCACATAGTCCCACCACATCAGCGAACCAAACACATAAATACACAAAAACATACTCGGAGGCTCTTAATATAAATCTACCTAAGCGACAGAGACCTCCAAAGCAGACATCCAAGCAAACACTACCTCAAAACAAAACACACACAACACATAACCCACAAAGTCAGTGTGCCAAGCAGCCACAGCCCTTAAGGCTGAATAACACACCTGATACTCTTGTTATAGGTGACTCTATTGTCAGACACACTGACGTCCCGCTCACCAGGCTGAATAAAGAGAAGGTCACAGTGAGCTGCCTGTCGGGTGCTAGGATCCGACACATAACGCAAGCACTCAGGTCACTCCAAAGCAAATACAAATATGACTCAGTCATTGTACATGCTGGTGTGAATGACCTGAGATACCTCCCTGGACTACATGAAAAGAGACATAGAGGAGCTCTCTGATCATGTAGCCCAGGCTGGTATGACCCTGACCTTGAGCAGCATCTTACCCTCACCTAGAATGATGCCACAGTACAAAGACAAAATGATCGATTTTAACAATTGGCTAAAATTTTGGTGTCATTCAAAGGGGATCCAGTGTCTGTCAGCCTGGGATGACATGCTCGACAAGCCACGTTGCTTCGCTAGGGACAGCTTGCACCTGTCACCACTGGGCTTTCGGATATTGGCAAAGGCTCTTGCCACCCCCATAGTGCCTTTTTTAGGCAAGGCTCAAAAGTCAAACCCACCCCCATAGACAGCACAAGGAACAAGAAACTAAGGGTAATGCTGCTAAATGCCAGAAGTCTTAACCTCAAGATGCACGCACTCTAATCTCTCCACAGTATGGAGAACATCTATATCTGTGCAGTGACAGAAACCTGGTTCAAGGCTCCAGAGAGCACCCCAGCACTACCAGGCTATACCTCATATCATGCTTTTCGGCCCCAAAACCCGGACTGAACCACAAAAGAAGGGGGAGTTTCCATATTTATCAAGGATATCCACACTTCAAGGTTAGTGGCATTGCACGAAGTATCGGAGACCATCCATGTGCAACTAACAGTGGGCAAGACTGCTTTTCAGTTTATAGCATCCTACAGACCACCCTCTCAAAGTCAGGAATCCCATTCGGCTTTCCTGAAAACATTGGAGAACATGAAGATCTCTCCGAACACCATTATATTGGGCGACTTCAACTACCCAAACATTGACTGGAAGCACTACTCAAGCCCCAGCACCTTAGCCCAAAGATTCCTGGAAATTATAAACTCAAATGCTGTGGAACAACTAGTCACCACTCCCACAAGAGGGGACAACATACTAGACCTGATCATTACCAACATGGGGACTCTATGCTCCACACCAGAAGTATATCCCTCATTGGTAAGATCAGACCATAAATTAATTTCACTGGATGTCCACATCCCGATCCCACCCCCAGCCCAAAAAACCACAGTGAAAAACTTCTCAAAAGCGAACTTCTCACTTCTCAAAACCAAGTGGAATCCTTCAAGGCCCCAGGGCCAGTGGAAACTACAGCCCAAACTGCAGAATCCTATATAAATGCATTCTACGGACATCTCCAGGAATGCATGGATCATGCTATCCCAAAAACCAAGACCCAATCATCCAAAGGCAGGCCCAGTCTGGTGGACCCCTGCCATAAATAAACTGTACAACAGAAGGAGGAAGCTACTACATGATAGAGCAAAATCCCTAATAGGGAAGGCATCTCTGATCAATACTAGCAAAAATTACGATCCCTCATAAAATCCTCCAAGGCCAGCTTCGAGAGAAAAATTGCACAGGACACCAAAGACAATCATAAGGCTTTTTCAGTTATGTTAGAAACCTGGGATGCAACTCCCAGACTTGTTCTGAGTTGATTCTAAACGACAAAAAATACACTGAACCACAGACATCGCCAATATCCTGGCAGACAGGTTCAGTGCAAACTTCTCCACCCCCTCCCCCCCAAAAGAGCAAGTATCTATCCTGGCAGAGGGCTGTCTCCCAAACATCTCAGATGCTCAGGTGAAGGCTGCCCTCTCCAAAGCAAAAAACACTGCTTCCATGGGACCAGATGGTGTCCCAGGTTGCGTCCTACATGAACTACAAGAGGAACTAATCCCTCAAATAAAACAGCTATACAATCTCAACCTCACTACAGGATATGTGCCCACAGAATGGCGTACAGCAACAGTGGTCCCATTCCACAAAGGTGGAGCCTCTACGGACCCTGGAAACTATCGCCCCATAAGCCTGACTAGCTTAGTCTGCAAGGCTATGGAGAGGATCATCATGGAGCTCATAAACAAAGCCATTGGGGACCTACAGACACTAGATCCTACCCAGTTCGGCTTTGTCAAGGGCAGATCCTGCCTTTTGAACCTGGTTGACTTCTTTGAAACAGTCAGCAAAGCCATAGATGAAGGGAAGGTAGTCCACACAGCCTATCTGGACCTTGCAAAGGCATTTGACACAATACCCCACTCGGGCATCATAGATAAGCTATCCAGCTTAAATATAAACCCCTATGTCACAAGATGGGTCGCAAACTGGCTCAAAGACAGAACCCACAGACTGAGAGTTGCTGGAGCCATGTCAGACTCGAAACCAGTCACAAGTGGCATCCCACAGGGTTCTGTCCTGGGACCACTCTTGTTCGGTATATACTTTTCCGAGGTACAGGCAAACGTGGGAGGACTATGGCTCACCAAGTTCGCAGATGACTGCAAACTGGGCGCCCATAATCAACTCTCCAGCTGACACAAACATCCTTCAAAAAGGTCTCACAGAGACAGATAACTGGTGCCAGCACCATGGTTTAAAGCTAAATGCCAAAAAATGTATAGTCATACCCTTTGGCAAAAGCAATGTGCCCACAAATTACCACATAGGCGGAAACCCATTAAGTACAGAGAAAGTTATTAGGGACCTGGGGACCCAAGTTGATAGCAATCTCTCCTTTGAAAACCACATTGCCAAAGTGGTTAGAAAGACCTTCTACATAGCCCACCTCATCACGAAGGGTTTCACATCTAGATCAAGAGAGGTAATTGTGCCCTTTATTCATCCCTCATCAGGCCCATCATAGAATACAATGCCCTTTTCGGGATGTACCTTACCCGACACCTGCAGCAATTAGAAAGACCCCAAAAGTATCTCACCAAGAGGATCAAGGGTCTCAAACAGATGCCATATGCTGCTTGGTTAAAAACTCCAGCTCTACTCAGTTGCATACCGCCTACTGAGGCGATCTATGCCTGACATACAAAGCTATGTCAAATCCAGAATTAATGGACATGCTCCACCTCAGTAAATCTAAATCCCTTAGAGCCACACGCTGAGGGACTTGAACCTCAGCACAGAAATAAATAGAACTTGCTGGAGGGACAGGTTCATAACCCAGAGGCTCCCTTCGCTCTGGAATAGAATTCCAGTTCATGTGAGGCAGAGCACCTCACTGAATCTCTTCAAGAAGAATCTCGATAAGTGGATGGGGGATCGTAGGTTTGTCCCAGGGATTACTCCCGTGTCACTATTAGACAGAGGCACAGTAAACTAAACCTTAAAAAGGGCACAGTATACTCAAATCAAGGGGTGGTGTAAGCCATACAGAATCGGGCTAGGCTTATAATTGCCCCAGGGCAGATAGCCTAGTATGAACCTATGAACCTATGAACTGGTGAGGTCACGGGCGAGATGGTCCCAGGCATCCACCTTATATTGGGAGCCCTGGTACTGGCCCTGCAGCAGTCTCTGTTCATTGTCTTTGACAAGGAGTCCTGCCATGACTCTCGACTCCTGGATGCACCAGCACTGCGCCCGAAAACGCACACCCTCTCCCCTTCCTGACATAGTGCTTGCAAGGGAAGCTACAACCAGTTATGAGATGTATTCCTGCCTCTTGGGTTTAAGTAGTACTGATTTTCCACACTTTTTCATGATTGGTCAGTTTTGAAAAGGCTAAGCTATGGGCAAACCTGCTTACCCATGGTTGGCATCGTTTAAAGGGATATAACACTGGACACATTGAGTTAGCTGCTCTGCACATTGCTTACACCTCCTAAGCTGGCCTATGCAATGCTTAGCTTTGCTTACGTTTGACTTTGCATTATATTTCCTTTTTGGTATCGATTTATTATTCATTGCATCTTATATATATGCCTGGTATCCATGATTCATGTGTACGTACACTGTATGGGGCCCTTGTCTTCTATTGGGGACTTCAACACTCTATTACAATTACACCTGATGTCTGGGCTTACTGCTGTACTGAAGTTCACATATTTATGTTATGTAGTGGGTTATGGAACATATGTCTGTATACTGATTCCTTTTGCAGGTTCAGTTTGATGTTACTATAGTGAAGACTTCTTTGCTGATACCTCATTCGCCCGTACTTCTGTGATGGCTTTGTGGTAAACTACTGTGACTATAGTGTATAGGGTCCTGGGTTCAAGACCTGTAAGGCTGTTTCTTTTGTTGATGGGCAGAACAAAGGCCATTGGATACAGAGTGATTAAGGCACTTTTGAGCATTTGTAAGTGGGTTTCTGTGGGTTTGCGCGAGGGTAAGCAATGTTAACCTCCGGTTACATATGCTTACAGAGAGTTAGCTTCAATATTGCTTAACCTGTGTGTGCATTGCTTACCCTGGCGCAAACAGGCTTAAACCCACTTACTAGTGCTTATATATGCTTACTACTCCTTACTGGTGCTTATACCTGTTTATTAGTGCTTTATTCATTATGGCACTGACACCTCACATGTGCATTTACTACAGTACTCCAGTTCATAAATACATGTTATTTAATGGGTTATGCAACAAACATATTTGTCATAACATGCTTTTCCAGGGAAAATGGAGTGTGCTGTAGTGGGACTGGAACCGGGAATGCCTACTCGTAAGGCAAATGCTCTGCCCACTACACTATTGCTATGCTGCTTCATTTGCATATATATTCCTTGTTATCCTCTTCAGCCGTTTAAGCTGCATTAACCGTAGTTAAGTGTTGGACACACCCACACACCTACAGTTAGCTTTAATTGGTGTTTTAAAAAAATAAAAGGGTTTTCTCATTTTATTTCTATATACTTGCTGTTATACATGGGGGGACTGTTGGTGGGGATATGTGGACACCTATGAACGGTCTTGCTCATTTCTTAGCCTTTTCATCTGTTCTTCATTGCAGGGGCATGTATATTCTGAGAGCTCTGCTCTCAGACACGACCCCTGCAGTCTTACATGCTCCATGTAAGATTAGGAGCTCAGGCAGCTCACCTCATTACTATGCATGGAGCGCTGCCATCCTGCTCCTAAACGGCCGCTTCCATGCAGGACTAAGCTAGTCCTGCATGGAAGATTAGTAAATCTGAGGGACTGTCATGAAGGTAAGTATACTCCCCCCCCCCACACACACACATAAACCATACTTAGATTTCAGAGCTTCTGGTTGATCTTACTTCAGTGAAATGTACATTACTCTTGCAAAGCAAGACAGAACTGCAGCTATTCACACATAGGCATTGCCCCCAATCCAAATGCCTACCCAGAGAAACTGCTTTCAGCCTACAATGTTTAAGTAAAATAAATCTCCATGGTTACATTATTGCATTTCTTTCACATCACAATAGCCAAGTAATTGCACATAATCTTACTTCATTTGGTAGTGGCAGTGTCTGTCAGTGTGTGTGGGGATGGGGGACTGCAGACATGTAGTGTTTAATGCTATTGATATCTGTGGATGTAAACTACTGACTATTATTTCAGAGACATTTCTGACACACAAATGATACAAAATGCCCCAATAGATATCCTAACCTCCAGAAAGACTCCTAAATGGCCAAAATACCATCATATTGTAACCATCGTCATAGCCAAACATTCTCAAATGCAGTAATTTCCTTATTTCTATGCACAAAATATTTTAAGCAATTATGTAATTTTCCAGAAAAAGAGGACACGTATGGAGCAGAACCAAAAATCTTAAGCAAATATAACTTAGATTACCAGTTCTGGACCAATGAACATAACAGAAATGATGTTCCAAGCATTCCATTTTACATGTAAATGTACATGTATGTACATTCCATTTTTATTTTTACAAAAGTGTTTTTTATTGTTGTTTAATGAACTAAATGGATGTATTCTACCATTGCTAATCTTTTCTTATCATATTTACTTTGTATTCCTATGAGATAATCTGTAATGTATATGTGCAATGTGTACTATGTATTTGTATTTTCTGGAGCTTTTCTCCCCAGGACTCCATTGAAAATGGGCTTCTTGTGGCCCAATGGACTATCCTGGCAAACAAACTGCAAATAAAAATAAATAAATAATAAAATAAATGAAATTATTCTGAAGTACCGCAGATACTGATTTAACAACACAATGTATGTGTACACTGTCTGCTTATTTATTTTTAGATTATTCAAATGTAAGCCCAAGCATTCTACCTTAACTAAAAATGTTAATGTTATGTTTTTCATTTTCTTATAATTATAGGTGCTCACAGACAAACAATACTGCCAAAAAATGGAACTGCAGTGGTCGTGCTAATGACACCCCCCGAAATACTGTTATTACACTCAGACCTCTTGTTCTGGGGAAAATGTTAGAGTACAACAAATGATAAAAATATAAACACTGTTTTATTACTAACAATATAAGTTTATTTCTTTTAAATACACACACACACAAATACACACACACACACACACACACACACACACACACACACACACGCACACACACACCATTAATTCTGCTCTTATGGTCTTACTCTTAAGTACATTCAGGCCCTTTTTGTTAAGATAGAAGCACATCAACAGCTGTTTTAGATAAATGTGTGTCACTACTGACAGCTTGTTGCTGCTAACCAGGAAGGTGCACAACAAAGCACACTAAAAGAAACATATGAAACATTAATCCTCAGTGCAGGTGCATACCCTGCCCTGTCATAAAACTATAAAAATCAGTCATGTCTTCCTGTTGTGACTAGCAAGCTAGTCATCTGACAGACACTCTGTCTCCAACTTCATTCAAGAGTGTGAAATCATTTTATGACTTAAAAAGCCATTTACTTTGGGCTGTTATTTTGGGGTGGGAATAGAATCTACAGCCTTCCGATCTTCCAGCATCAAATAAGGGTGACTACCTATTCTGCTCGTAACAATGTGTATAAACTCTTATCTCTTGTATACTCTGCATCCTTTCTGTAAAAGTTGGTGCCATCTGAAGTGGGTCTTGTCTGAAAAAGACCCAAATTAATGTTTATCTAACTACCTCAGTATTGTTTTGGCAGATGTAGCCTGAAGCTAGCATGATTCACTGGAGTGTATTAAACCATTCCAGTATATAGTTAATTACTAATTTGTTAATCTCCTCAAGAAATTAGCTTAAAATACTATAAAACCTTCTATATATGATATTTACTACTCACTGTAATGAGGCTGAAACTGAAAGTTGAACACTGTGAACAGCTGGTCTCAGTGCATAATGTCCTCAACAAATTATCTTACATTTTGCTACTATAGGTGCAGAAAACAAGACTGCAAAATGTGTAAACATTTATTCTTACAGGATAGAGGGGGGAAAACAGAAAGTACATTTGCTAGCATACTTTCACTGGAATTACAAAACAGGCTCAGTGGTAATTTTATCTATGCTCAAAACCACAACAACTGGGACTAATTAAAGATGCTGCCCTGGGTGCCAAACTGTCATTATGAGAGTCCAATCAAGATAAAATGAAGTGGAGAAGAAAAAAATATATGCAATGCATTGGCTACATCATGACAGCTTACTTAATATCTAGATGGAAACAAAAAGTTGTGAGGCATGAAAAAAATAAATTACTTTCTAAAGACATTATTGGAATGCCAGTCAAAATCAAGTATAAAAAACAAGCAGCACTCAGGTCAACTCAAACCACTCCATTTCTCTCTCCCCTAAGTATAATTTATATCCGGCTTCATAAAAGTACCAAGTAACATGCAGCCAACAACATGCATTTTTTGAATAATAAGAAGCATAAATCAACAGTATAAAAATATGACAGAAAATCAGAACATTCTGCAAAATCGAGGATAGATGAAATGCCACTGTACTTGTGTCTACCTTGAATGGGGGATACTCTTTCTGCACACTTGCACTGCATAACTGCTCCTTGCCTTGCTTGGACACATCCAAAGTCACTACATGGGGGAGTGGGGTACAAGTATGTCATAATTTGAAATGTCTCTGGCTGATGGTAATGGCCCTGACACATTTGTCATACTCTCAACCTCAGAGCAAGAAATGTTGACAATGCCATAAATAAAAGTGGGACAAAGGCCCCAAAACTAAGAGCAATTTTTAAATATTCCTCTTACAAACATAGAAAGTTAATAAAATAGTAGGTCTGGCATTAGAATGAATTTTCTGAAAGGTATGAAATCTGAAACTCAAATGTCTGTCATTATTTTCTAACTTCAATCTTTAATGATTTGCCAAAAATTTGCAGAAAACCACAATTTTTTGAAAAATGGACCAAAAATGTGATGCAAAAATCTGTACACACTACACACACAGACACAAAAAATAGATGTAGTAGATAATGGAATATATGCCTTTCTAAAGAATCAGCCATGGGCAATAAACTAAACATTAACAGTTTCAGGATGCCATGGGTTCCAGAGAGGCAAGTGTCTTTCAAAGTGTATGCTACCAAAACAAGTCCTAAGACAACATATTAAAACATTATTACTTACATAAAAATAGTTATCAAATAACTGTTTAACTTAAAAGTAATTACAAGAAAAAACGCTATGCCAGTGTGGGTCACTCTAACTTAAATTATTAGTCATTTCAGCCATCTCCACTGGCAAAGAGGGAGAAAACACAGAGTACAGCCCAAGGGATCAGCATAAAACAAGTGCTTGCATACGCTGTCTGTGTAATTTATCTGTTGGCTCTAAATAGGTACAAACATTGGTCCATCTTCAACGCGGAACAGTGCATTCTCAAACTAAAAACATGCAAACACCAAAAGACTCTGATTTCCTCGCTGCTAAGTGCTAACCATGGAACAATTCAAAGACTAACGAACTTCCTTCCAATGAATTAATCTATACATTCATTTTTTTATAAGGAATCCAAGTCTCAATTTAAAGTTAAAAAAAATGAATCATGAACTGAATTTAGGTGGGAATCCATAGGATAGAAATCCAAATCAGTTTTCTCTCAGTCTGAGAACTCTCCGTAATAAGCTAGCAAGCCAAAAAGAAAAAAAACAAGGAAAAAGCAAAAAACAAGTTGTTTCAGGTTCAGCAATGGTAGCAAGTACTGAGCTACTACTGACTGTTTCTAGCTCTCTTTTCCGGGAAGAGAGTGAGAACCAATCAGTAGCCATCCAGCTGTCCATGTCACGTACGTGACTTTGGATGTGGCAGTCTGATCCCCTTCCACTTTACTGTGCAGTTATACTGCATAGACTTCTGGGCATCACACTGATGCCTTTTCTTCTTAATATGGACTGCTTTTACAGCAGTCTAGATTTACATAAACTAATTAAAAAAAAAAAAAAAAACACAGAACTCACCTAGCATCCGCAGTTCGAGTTCCGGGAATTTGCGAGTCAGTCGGACTCGCTTACAGCACTGCAGCCAGCCAGATAATTAATTATATAATTAATTTATAAATACATTTTATTTTAAAATGTTCTTTTTTTTTCTTCTCAGCTGGGGGGGGGGCTGCAGTCCTGCAGTCCGATGGCATGAGCCACCACTGGGGAAACCACATCTCCTGTTTAGCTGTTTAATTGTTTCAGTTATTTAATTGGTTTGATGGATTTGGTACTTATTAGAGTCAAGGCTGTGTGGTCTTGATTCTGATGAAGTTTTGGGTGTTTTAAGGATGAAAGCTTTCAATAAATTTAGTCTGTGGCTACTTTTGGTGTTTTCATTTTTTTCTAGTTTTGTGGATACAGCTAGCTGCTCCTTGGGCCTTTTTATTTAAGGCTATATTCCAGTTGGGATTGTAAAATGCCTTTTTCTATTGAAATTCTTGAAGGTTTTTAGAGGAAGGGGGGTGTTAAACCAGAAAAGTAATCTGTTTTCTTTTTTTTTATCATCATCTAAGAGTACAGAGAAGCTGAGAGAGAAGGATCTTACTAGAGTCCTAAGTATTTGGGTATCTCCAGTAATAGTATAAGCAATGATCTAAATCTTCCCCAGTAGATAAATAAAATATGGGGGATGGGCAGGTTTATAACCCAGCACCTTCCAAAGCTCTTGAATAAACTTCCCCAGCATGTTAAGCAGTATGATTTACTACTTCCTTTAAACATTTCCTCCATAACTGGATGGGCAGCCACAAATTTACTCTAGGTTTGACTGGTATGGCCGTCCTGGAGAAAAGAGGAGCAGCATGAGAAAGGACACTTGCAAGGCATGAGTGGTCATAAGACTTAGTGGCCTTAGAATATGTATGAATCTAGGAATTTATAAGACAAATAATTGCACTGACACAGCAACTATTAAAGCATCTTGCTTTCTGTTCTATACCACCAAATGCTTATTTTTTTCCTTTCATTTATCATTTTTGCTTGTAAAGTGTGCATGTATTATTAGTAAGGTTTCAATAAAATCTTATTCATGACATCATGCCATGTTAGAGTTCTACTTTTCCCTTTAGAATAATGTGCCACATTCATGGCTATAAATAAGAATATGCCTGTTTCATGCCATATAAAACAAGATTATTGAAGATGTGTGTTTAGTATTCTGTAGGCAGACTTGGGACATTGATAATAGTTCAGTAACAAGACATGTTTATCCCATTTTATGGATGTTTTATTTTTTTTTTCTAAGTCATATTACACAAGGTAAGAAAGACATGCTCTGTAAGTGAGCTCAACAGAATGAGTAGCCTTGCATCTGGGCAGACAAATATTGAGGCTATGTAGAGCAGAACAATATCAGAACAATAGCAGAACAATATCTAGTTCAATTCACTTGAGGGTAAAAAAGGCCCTTTCATAAGATGAGGATCCCCAAACAAGTCATTGGAACTATGTAACAGTAGCAAGGAGTTATCTCTGAGCACGAGCCCACCTCACCCTTGCTGTATTAATGTACAGGGGTAGATTATATACATTGTGCCCTCTCTGTTGGGATTATGGCAACCTATATATTAAAGACAAGGAAGAATTCTTATAGTTAAATGTATTTTTGTTATGAAAGCATACCTTCAGCAAAGGCCAAATTTGAAATGCTATCCTTTTAAGGAGTAATTTCAGTAAAAGTCATGAACTTTACATATCATATATGGCAAAGTCATATTGCAATGATACTTTTCTTTAAAGATAATCCATAGAATAGCAGTAAGTAATATCCCAGCCAGCATACCTTTATTAATAATAATGCTGATTGTTTTTAGCCATCTTTACTTTGGTAATCATATATACATCCTTCTTAGCTCCCCTGTGGACCACTGACTACCATGATTTGTCCTTTCATACTGGATCCCTTCATTCCTTCTAGTTATGAGAGATGGATGTCAAATTCAGGAGGAAAGTGGCATGTCCTAATCTTAATGCTATCCCTGGCTGGTGGAAATAAGCCATGTCCTCAGACATTTGCAAATGCAGGTATTCTTGCATGAAGAAAGCTGTGAAAGATTCCTTCCCAACCCCTGTTCATCCTAGGGTTGTTGTATGAAGGCTGTTTCCTCTTAGAATAGGTAAGCTGGATGTTGCCCCCCATAGCCAACCTGATTTAGCTAGACAGCTAATAAAACCTGAGTCACCAGCAGCAACTTCAAGATTCACATGTGAAAAACTGTCCAAAGTACATCAAGCCCAAATGATATCATTCTTACATAGTAAACTATAACCTGATGTAGTTAATGCTGGGGCATCATATTGCTGACATGGTATAGAATACCTGTAGACCATCTCATCAAACATCATCTGCCCTTGATTGGATAACATTAGTATTACCACATGCCATATTTTATTTTAATTGTAGAACCAGAAACTATAATTATGATAACTAATGTTTTTTAATTTGTACAATACACAGTATACAAAAGCTTGATTTTGTAGTAAAAACAGACCAATGCTTAAAGTACACTGACTACTTTTCAAAGCTTCTTTACTTTTCAGTTAATTTCATTTCCAGGTATATTCCTCATGGTAAAGTCATAAATGATTTTGAAAAAAAAAATTATATTGAGTTGTGTGACTTTTTTTCTTTTTTTTTAATAGTAGTTGATTCATTTTTCTGTATAACCACATCCACAAAATTATGTCATGGTAGGTATTGAGTAATAATTTACATGCATCTACAATGCATTCTGTGTAAGCAAAATCAACTTGCTGCCTTAGAATAACAAACTCATCCCTACTTTGTGGTTTTGTTACTATATCAGCACATATAGTTATGTTCACTATCAAGATTTATTTGCTACCTTGTCTTTCTATGAATTAAGAAAAATGCTATTGATGGATTTAGCATCTAAGTATAGTAAACTATTGATTAATTTAGACAGTGAGGCATTGGGGGTTCAGGCTTTTTTAATGTCATGGCAAGAGTTTTTAACTCCAAGTAAAATAATAGGGAGCATCCTTATCAACAAAATAAAATGTGAAAATGCTATAGTACAATAATGTGTATAGAAAGGAGACTATGCCCATGTTCACAGATTTGCTGCTTAATCTTCTCCAGAAAGTCAGCACTATACTTAATGTTTGCTGAAGTACACCTAACTTAAATAGCTCTGAGAAACCATTAAAGATTTGGTCTGAAATTATTTCGCAGTATCACTTGTTTAAACAATAGGTGTCTGCTAGATTGTTCTGGCTTATAAAGAAGCAAGATATTCATTCCTTAAAGGCAAAATATTTATTTGGGTAATGTTTGAAATGTTGGAACTCACAACACTTAGCCTGGAAAGGGGAGAATGAATGACTAAAATTTGGATTTATACTAAGTCTGAGCTTGCCATTTCTTGGAAAATCCCATTTTCTCTAATGTATGGCAATCTTAGGGGTGTGAGGGTTTGTTCCCTACATCATAGGGTGAAGGGAAGCTTGCCATCTGCAAAAAAAAAAAAAAAAAAAAAAAAAAAAAAAAGTTTAAAGGAGAAAATCAGTGTTCAATAATTGGTCTTCTCATGTGTTTCGTTCTTTTGGTGGTGGTGTTATTTTTGGGACATGGCATTAAGACTCCTGACATTTTGGTAGGGAGGCATTAATTTGCTAATGTGACTTTATGATGTTATAGTTTGCAGTGCACTTTGACTACAAAACTGATGAATGCATATTTTGTAATTGAAACAGTTCACTTCTTTTATCTATACAACGAAGGCTAACCACACTGGCACGGCCTCAAGTAGGCCCAGGATAGCAGTGACTGGTGCTGCTAACTGGAGACAGCTTCACAGACAGACTTAGCTGGAGACATCTTCACAGACAGACTTCCTGCATAACTTCTGAACCAAATCAAATGCTTCATTTCACAAATGTCGACTGCATACTTTTGCCCTATTCTGTTTTTAACCTTTTTGATTTTTGTGTCTCATAATGATATTTCTAATTCTAAAACATTTGTACAGAAATAGATTTATTTATTCTGGAACAATATAATCATTCTGTAGAGCTGTCATTGTAGAGGTGTACTCTACTAGCATTAACTTTTTCAGAAACCTAATTGCTGTTCACCATTTTCACTGCCAACAAAGTAATCATATGAAGTTAAGCTGATGGACAATTTGCAAGTCTGAGGTCAGCTGGCAGATTAGCAGATGTAAGTAATGAGAATATCTGTAACCTGAAGCTGTAAACCAAAACTCCTGTTCACAGTTCCATTGTCAGAATACTATGGGATGCCTGCATAATATTTTTTTTCCTTTTTAATTAGTATTACTTTTTCTCTGCTCAGCTGTTTGTCATCATCAGCCTAATAAAACACAGTAAAAACTGCTCATGGAACTACGTGATACATCAAGGGCAGACAGCCGTAGAAACACATGCTGATCCTAAAGAAAGGGATATGTGGCTTGATTTAAACAGATAAAGAAGGATGAGGTGGCAGTATGGACAGCCAGGTCTGACAAACAGATAGAAGGAGAGAGAACGAGAGAAAGAAAGCAAGGGAGGGAAAGGGGACAGGCATATTACTTGAAACTCACTCAGGTGATCTTATTTGGGTAGGCAGGAAGTCCAGTAGAAGCCTTGACTTTACACCTGCTTAGGCAAAAAAGCAATTGATCTTTTGCTTCAGCAAGCCACAAAGTGATGAACAAAGCAGAATGTACAAGAACTGGCTTCCTGTACTTTATTTTTATAGCTCATGTTTTGCATTCCGTTAAACACGCATTTAGCAGAGTATCTCAAAGAAATTCTGTAAAAAAGATGTAACTGCAGAAGACACATAATAGGTACATCAAGAACATAATTCTTGAATAAAGTTGATATTTGATCCCCCAAAGAAAAATAATTGTATTAATTTTCCTTTCAACTGTATGCTTCACTTGGCTCACCCTTTTGTTTTGATTGCTTTTTTTTCAATTAGTATAGGCAATATTTTTATTAAAATTTAATAACCTGTGTTTAAATTAATAAAACCTTGCAGAGAGCAGTGCATTGTCATGTCTGTTAATAGTTTTTTTATATATTTTTTTCTTATTTTAAGGCCACGAATCCTACATAGCAGAGTAAAAAGAGACAGACTGATCATGTCAGCATTGTTACAGGTGTTTATTCTGAACTACAGACGGTTCTTTCTGTTCTCTGCTTCTGCTGTCCAAATGACAGGGCTGAACCTTTGCTCTTCTATTGTTTTAGAAAGGGACAGTGCAACTAAACACTTATCATATTGTCCCTGTTCTCTTTGCTTTCTGCACTTGCTAATAAAAAGCAACAAGTAATGCCCAATGCATAGTTTCTTTAAATAATGAAAAGTGATCTAACATTGCTATTCTAGATGCAACCTTTTCTTTTATTTGCTCCCTGGTCGATTTTTACATTCATTCATGGCATCACTACCTCACCCAGCCTTGGACATTTTATCTCATTAAATGAGAAAGATGCACTATTCGATAAATCTGTGGGGTAGCGGACAGTTTTGAAACTCAGAGTCAGCATCATTACACCCTTCACACTTATGCCTGACTGTAGACTATCAGGTTTATTTCCTGACAAGCAGAACCTTTCAGCTGATGAGTTTATATAATTGGCACGTGAGTACCAAAGCCCTTTTGAAATACTGCTTAGAGGTTTTTAATGACTCCTGCTTTTTACTGATGTGGCAAAAATGTGTTGGAAAACAAGCCTAACACACAGACATCATCACACAGACATCAAAATCCAGTTTCAGGTGCTCAACATATTACAACCACTTAAGTAATTATTCCCACCAAACTCTGCTCAGATTAAGGCTTCAATGCAACAACACAACTTTGCATGGAACACCTGGAATAATTGTTCAAACAACGTTTGCTTAATTCAGACCTATCAGGAACTCAAAACTTGTGAATGCTGATAACGTCATTGTACTAAAAATAGATTCCTGCTTCTCCTTTTTACAGTCCAAAAATACAATTAGACTTCAGCAGTTTATGGCAATGGACACACAAATCTACAATAACTTATTCACACAAAAAATGACTGTGATACAAACAAACCTCACTTTTAGATATTTTAAAGAATGTGCAAATACATATAATGGCCAGATACCAAAAGAGTTGCAGTCAGTGTAAGTCTGCCCTGATTTACCCCCGGGATCATGTCAGTCGCCCCTGCTAGACAGGGGTCCAGGGAAGTACATATTGTGGGACGAAATATCCAGGGACTTGTTATGGCTAGGCTTGTATAAGCCCTAGGGCCGATAGCCTAGTATCAACCTAGTAACCTATGAACCTACGTGACTTACTTTGATGTAAGGCCCATATATAAGCAAGCTTACTATGGGGACCAGATTCCAAATAACCTGCTCTCAGCCTGCTCTCAGTGTAAGTGGTCACTTATACTGACAGAAAGTCTTTTGGAATCACGGCCATTGTCTCACTTTTTTTTATTTTAGCACTTGAAATACTTAACTTTTTTGAAAGTAAAGTAATTCTCACATACTCTTTAATTTTATTTCTGTACCAAGATAAAATCTTACTGTATAGAGAACCTTCTACTTCCCTTCAGCTGGAACTCTATAAGTGTGTACTCCAGCTTCTGATGTATCCAGAGTTTTTTTTACAAAGTTATATCCTCACAATTCAAACTAATGTCTATATCTCTAGAACTATAAGTATTACTAAAGAAGTACAAATAACAAAATGAATCTTCACAGTGGAAGGTTAAAGATCTCAGACTTGAATTTAAGCCACAATAAACATAGTAAATAATAATTTTTGAAATGTTATGTAAACAACTTAAAATCATTAACCACTCAAGCTAGATCATACTGTCAAAAGCATTTTGTTTATGTGGCCAAGTATTAATGCAGTTGTGCTATTTGTGTGCACTTTAAGATGAAAGCTTTCAATAGCTTGTGTGTAACATGATTTTAAAAATAATTAAGGTAAATATGATTACCCAGTATCAAATTCCTAGATGCATCAATTGGATGATAATAGAGAAATGCCTAGAGATATCAATTGGGTTTGAATTAATGAATCACAGAGAATCACTTCAATAGCATGCTTGAAATTAAATAAAAGAAATACATTTGTTTAATCTAAAATTCACTCATTTTATTTGTTTTGTGAAATATACAGGTATACATCAGAAAAGGCTATTTTGATTGTTTCAATTTAAAATCATAATAAGAATGTTATAATCTGGTATAGAATGGACAATAGTTTTGAATGAAACAGTTTTAGAGACACTACTCTTGGCTATAAAAATCCTCAGTATCGTTTGAGTCCCAAACAGAAATGGAACAATGGGTGAAGAATAAGGAATCATGTTCTTTTCATACAGTCAGGTCTGTATGATTCTTAATGAATGATCAGTTATTTTTCAAAACCTTTGCAGCTGTAGAAATTCTACATTCTTTACATGCATTAGTTCCAGACTTATCAAATATACAATCAAAGACCCATCATAGAGTATAATACCCCCTTTGGTATATACCGAACCAGACACATGCAGCAACTGGAATGCCCACAAAGGTTTCTTACAAAAAATACAGGGAGTAAACATAATGCCCTGTGCTGAGTTGATTGCCTCAAAGCCTTGTCTCTTTACTCGGTATCATACAGACCTCTGACAGGTGAACTTTGGGTAGCATGTAAGACATATCTGAACCCTGTTTTGATGAAGCTTTAGCACATCTGCAAAACAAATATCATCAAAGCTACTAGATTAACAGACCTTGTAGAGACAAATATATTTCTCAGAGAATTCTCATTTTCTGGAACAGGTTCCCCATCCAAGTGAAGTAGAGCTCCTAACTATCCCTATTTAAGTACAACTTGGACCAATGGATGGATAATCAGAAATTCACCCCCTGGTCTGGCACCTATGTGTATGGTGGACACAGTCAGTCAGTAAATCCCCCCCCCCCATATAAATCAAAATTGCTGGTCTCATTTGGGTAGCACAGTTAGGCTTATAAGAGCCCCTAATGGTTGTTAGCCTAGTATACACCTATGAACCTATAACATTGTCAGCTAAGATTAAACATATTTTACTGTTAATGAAAAAAAAAACATTCAGCTTTCTGTGATTATTATACCCAAAGCCAGTATGTATTACATATCAGCCAATGTAAATATTTTATATTGTGGTTCTGTTGTAGCTATAGCAAGGAATTCATCCTTAGCATTGGCTAGTGTAATTGACCCTGCCTTCATAGAAATGTTTTGCTCTAAGATGGCTGCTCAGCTTTTTTTACTATAAGATAATGATGATGCAGATAATCGATCCCATCCTCATTACTTGCCAGCACTGTATCTGTTTTAATTTAATAAATTAAATAGCACACTCTTCTTCTGAATATTACTTTAGTCATTTTTGTTTAATGACGTGCATCATTCAAAAAGCTTAACACTAATAGAAATAAAGAATACCATTCAAGCCTAAATCAACATCTTAAGAGACAAAATGCACATGATAGACATAGAAATAAAGGCAAATATCCTAAATAAGAAGAAAACTAGTCTATGCACAAAAAAATTCCTCACGGGAATTTAAGAATCCCTTCTCATTCAAGCACAAACTTCAAGTAGCTACTACTAGCTATGAGCAACATAACTCACAAAATGTAGCTAATAGTCCCTATCGATAAATGCCAACAAGACTGGAAACACTGAATGTAAAACAATTCACATGTAAAACAGAAAAGGAAATGTTAAGTTGTGTACAAGTCTTAGATAAATGTATGTATTAAACTTTATTCACATCTTATGTTTTTTCCTTGTAAGCAATAAATAAATAAATAAATAAATAAATAAATAAATAAATAAAATGTAAAAACAAGGAAACATTATAAATAACTTCTCAAAAAATGGAAGCATTTAATATCTTTCTAGATATCTGTCTGTGTTTATTTATATATATATATATATATATATATATATATATATATACATGTTGTTGTATCTTTCGGCTTTTCCCGGTTAGGGGTCGCCACAGCTGAACTCCGGTCCGCTAATTATTGGTAGTAGATTTTTACGTACCGACTTGCCAAGCCTGAGGCACAACCTTCAACGAAGGTACGCCCATTCACACATGTCTCCACACAGAAGACGCTTTAGCTGAGAATCGAACAGGACAACGTCTTACTGTGAGACGACAATGCTACCGCAGCACCACCACCGCAGCTATATATATATATATATATATATATATATATATATATATATATATATATATATATATATATATATATCTATATAAAAGGGTCTACTGATTTACATCGAAAATACACTTCTTCGAAATAGAGCAGTAGACCCTACACTTCAGCGAAAGTCCACTTAAATGAAAGTGCACTTTCGCTGAAGTCTAGTTCCACGGGCTACCCCAAAAAAACCCCCACTAAAACATGTTTTTGCAGGGGGGCAAGCCTCCCTGCACCCCCCACCCCCCTACTTAAATATACCAACTCTGAGAATGCACTACAACGGGGAAAAGAGAATATTCCCATTCCACGCTGTAGTGTGACTGCTGAAGTCAATGTTCAAAGTTTCACTACTTAGAACAAGTGGACTCAGTGAAGTGGGGTTCGAAGTAGTGAAACTTCGAACATATTGACGGATCCCATATATATATATATATATATATATATATATATATATATATACATCTTATGAGTCTGTGTCATATTGTCAACAGACCACAATATCAAAAGTTGGAATGTTGACATTCAACATATTTTCATCTACATGCTGATGAAACACAAAAAACTTTTTTTTTGGAGGGGAAGGAGGCAACCCTGTGCATATTACATACACCAACTCTGTAATCACTTTACAGTGAGGAAGGGGCAGACAGGTGATTTCCAAGAAATACCAGTGTGTAGCTGAAAAGCTTGTTTAATGTTTTGAATGTCAATATTTTGATGTTCAATATTGTGGTCTATCAATAATACGACAGAGGCCCCATATATTATATACATATAATAAATAACTAAGCAAACATACAGAAAAACTTATTTTATTTCTTACATATTTTTAACAATGTCATTCTAATATGTAGTATGTAAAATAAGCTTACTGCATCAAAACGATCTATAAACAACTTATAACAGATCCCTCAAACATAATTATTAAACGTGCTCAACTTGTGGATTATAAGTCTTAAATGCAGAAATCGATAGGTGTCCACTAGGACTCCTTGAATTATAATGTATTGGGAAACCAGCTCCTTTCCAAGCTCAAACAAATCACTGCTGGTGCACACTTACAATCCTCACTAGCAGGGAATTCAGCATTATCAAGTTGATTCAACCATGCAGAACCTCATTTATTTTGTACTCAGCAAGATGTAGGAAACCATAAAAATTAATCATAAAAGATAAAATAAAAAGTGTATCACACAGCTGAAACAGATAAGCACTTTCACATCCAAACTGATGCTTCCTCAGATCATACAAACATAAAATTGTAAAATATTTAAATGGTTACATTAAATACAAACCCCCAGATTCACTATCCTTCCATGCAGGACTAGCTTAGTCCTGCACGGAAGTGGCCATTTAGGAGCAGGACAGTAGCGAGCCATGCATATTAATGAAGGCATGCTGCCTGAGCTCCCAAATGGACACGGAGCGTGTACAAGTGCAGGGGGCATGTCTGAGAGCCGAGCTCTCAGAATATACATGCCCCTGCAATCAAGAACAGCAGTTTAGGAGCAAGAATGAGCGAGACCACTCATAGGTGTTTGCATACCCCCAGTAACATCCTCCCAAGTGTGAACCAACAGCTAAACGAAAAATAAACTACAAATCTGCTAGTGAAAAAACCAAACAAGCCAGAAAGCCAAAATTTAGCACTTTCATCCACAATTTAATACGTGAACTTCCTCAGAAACATTCCTTGATAATTTCCAGTTCCTTAAATAACTCACAATACAGGAAATGACATCACATCCATCCAAATTATAAAAAACAATGTTTTCTACAAATAATATAGTAATAATAATAATAATATTAATAATGAATGAACAAATAAAATACACATACTGGTAAACACAATGTGTTAAATCATGACTGTACTGTGCAAACATAGTCTGCATGAACGCATAATATAAACATACACACACACACACACACACACACACACACACACACACACACACACACACACACACACACACACACACATATATATACATCACATCAATGCTTACACACACGTGTAAAAATATGTATATGAATATATGTATGTGTTAGCATATATGTAGAAAATAAAAATATATATATATATATAAATATATACACACACACACACACACACACACACACACACACACACACACACACACACACACACAAGCACACACACACACACACACACACACACACACACACACACACACATGCACATGCATGTGTGTACGAAGGCCTACCTATACATTAAAAAACACTTTAAATTAATATACTCATTAAGGCCAGGCAACCTATCAGCCCCCAGCACAAGTTGCCACAATGTCTCCTTACATTCTAAGACATTATTAAAATCTCCTCCAAACTCACTAGTGTTGATTTTTTCCAAAACTGAAAATTGAAATTTCTTAAAGTCCCTACATATTAAAGAATGTTTGGCCAAAGAATTAAACTTATCTTTGTTTTTTATAGCCAAATTGTGCTCATAAATTCTTCTTTTAAGAACTCTCTTTGTTTTTCCTATGTAATAATGCTCACATGACACACAATTGGCAATATAAACAACATACTCAGAATTACAATTGCAATAACCTTTGGCCCAAATGGTGTAATTAAGGGATTTTATAAATACACTAGTACTATTACTAATGAATCTACATTGCCTACAATTTTTGCATGCATAAGTACCCCTCTTGATACTGGCTGCTCTTGTCAGATCCTGATATCTGTTGTAATCTGTCTCAAGCATAGATTTTAAATTTTTCACCCTTTTGTAGGTGAAAGTGGGTTTCATCCCTAAAGTGCCAACCAAATCTTTATTCCCTAATATCACTTTCCAATTGTTGATGATGATGTCCCTAATAAACCACATTTCATCAACAATGGGTAAAGGGAACGCAATATTGTAACTACTGTTGATGTCTAAAACAGTGGATCCAGAGCTTAAACCTATCTGACTAGATAAAAGAATAGGTTTAGCAACACCCTTCCTTAGCAAAATGACCTTTTGTTCTATTTTTTTAATCCAATCTATAGCGTAACCTCTGTACAAAAATAATAACCGTAAAAATCCAATTTCACTTAGAAATACATTGGCATCGGTGGTGAGCCTACTCAAACAAATTATTTGGCCCTTCACCACACCTTTTTTCATATGTATAGGGTGTAAACTATCCTTGTGTAGGTACTGGTTCACAAAAACTTCTTTTCTATATATTTGACTGTTGACTCTGTTGTTAACTTCATCTACACTAAGTAAAACATCAAGAAAGGGAATACTATCCCCAAACCCACTCATTTTGAAAACCAAAAAATCTGTACTGTGATTCAATTCTACCACCAAGTCAGAACATTCTTCAAAAGTACCACTCCACAAGAACAGTAAATCATCTATGAATCTGAAATATGCAAGTGCCTTGTTAAAACATGGGTGTTTAACCAAAAATTTAAGCTCCCAGTTTGCCATAACCAAATTAGCAAACGCTGGTGCCATCCTCGCTCCCATTGCTACTCCAGAAATCTGTTTGTAAATGTGTTTACCAAATCTAAAAAAAGTATTATCTAGAACTATCTCCATAAGATCACAAATAGTGTTGACCATAACTTTGTCAACTTTAGAGAATAAGTTCAGGTATTCCCTCAAAATATTCTAATCCTTCTGTTTGCTTGATGGCAGTATACAAGGACTTAGCATCAAGTGTGGCAGAACTCACAGAACTAGATGAAATATCTAAATGCCGTAATTCTTCCAGTAAATGCCAGGAATCTCTGATGTAAAATTTAGATCTTTGCACAATAGGATTCAAAATATAATCAAGCAAAATGGATATATTCTCTGTTTTAGAATGTTTGGCTGAGATAATAGGTCTAAAAGGTGGGTTATACTGATCGACGTGTAATTTCGGAATACCAAACAAAGTGGCCAATTTAGGATGTTCAACCAAAAGATATTCATAACTCTGGTGATCTAATTCACCTTGGCTGAACATATCAAACAACAATGTATCAACTCGCTGAAAACTTTTCTTTACATCATTCACACTAATCACTTTGTATGTGTCACTGTCACGTAACATATCCATCACTGAATCATTATATTAAATAGTATCCATGACCACAATTTTACCCCCTTTGTCAGCCTTCATTGTTCTAATATCTGAATTCCTACATAACTCTTGCAAAGCTCCCTTTTCAGGTAAACTAAGATTATCATCACTTAATTGACCTGTCATCCTACGAAAATCATTTTCACATTGATTTTGAAACATTTGGAGAGTAGTGTGCAATGGGAGATTGAAAGTGCTAGCTTTTTTAGGCCCACTAGTAGAGGGGGTATGAGATGTAACCAACACATCATGCATTATGTATTGCAGATTCAATTTTCTTAGATATAATCTGAAATCTATTAACAATTTACCAATGTTAACTCTATTGTTAGGTATGAATGAAAAACCTTTTTTCAAAACATTAACAGTTTCAGTAGATAAAACAACACTAGATAAATTGATAACATTGATGCTAAAGTCATCAGCTTGTCTGTTAGTATTCACTTGTATTTCCTCTGGTTGGGGTATATCCCTCTCCCTTTCCCCCTCCATTTGTTGTGAGATGTATTGTTCCACTTCTGAGTCTGTTTGTTTGCTGACACTCCCAAAGGAAAAGGGCCTTGATTTTGTTTATATTATACGTTCACGCAGACTATGTTTGCACAGTACAGTCATGATTTAACACATTGATTTTACCAGTATGTGTATTTTATTTGTTCATTCATTATTAATATTATTATTATTATTATTATATTATTTGTAGAAAACATTGTTTTTTATAATTTGGATGGATGTGATGTCATTTCCTGTATTGTGAGTTATTTAAGGAACTGGAAATTATCAAGGAATGTTTCTGAGGAAGTTCACGTATTAAATTGTGGATGAAAGTGCTAAATTTTGGCTTTCTGGCTTGTTTGGTTTTTTCACTAGCAGATTTGTAGTTTATCCTCCCAAGTGTACATGAGCAGTAGTTAAAACATTTAAATATAAAGATTTTTTTTATGAAACAGAACAAATTTAACTGTAGGTGCATGGGTTTGCCCATCACCTAGCTACGGTTAATGCAGCTTAAATGGCACAAGATGATAAAAAGCAAGATATAGACAAATGAAGTAGTACAGCAATAGTGTAGTGGGCAGAGCATTTGCCTTATGAGCAGTGATTCCCAGATCAAGTCCCACTCCAGTGCAATCCATTTTCCATGTCAAATCACTTTATGATCAATTTATTTTGCTGCATAACCTATGACATAACATATATATTTGTGAACTTGAGTACTGCATTAAATGCAGATGTGAGGTGTCATTGTCATAAAGTTGCAAAGGCCACAGATAATCACAAGTGCCCCATACACTATATGTGCACAGGAATCAGGGATACAAATGGAAGGTAGAATATGTAATGAATAATAAATCCATACAGTAGCCCAATCCACCACCTGCCCAAGAACCATTAGACATTACTGTCTAAATTAGTGTGGTGGTAAGCGGTTGTAAGCACTAGTAAGCAAGAGTGAGCATAGTTACGCAGTAGTAAGCGGGAGTAAGCACATTTAAGCAGTAGTACGTGGGTTTAAGCCTGTTTGCATGGGGGTAAGCAATGCACACACAAGTTAAGCAATATTGAAGCTAGCTCACTGTAAGCGTACTTAACCAGAGGTTAGCATTGCTTTCCTTCATGCAAACCTGTGCAAACCTGCTTACAATTGCTTAAAAGTGCCTTAATCATTCTGTATGCATCAGCCGCTGTTCTGGACAGAAACAAAATAAACAGTCTTTGCAGGTCTTGAACCCAGGATCCTGTACACTAGAGTCACAGTAGTTAACCAGTAAGCCACCACAGCAGTACATAAAACTGAGGTATCACCAAACAGATCCTCACCACAGGAAATACAAACTGAACATGTGAAAGGAATCTATATACAGTTTTATATTGTATAACCTACTACAGGACATAAATATGTGAACTGGAGGTACATTAAGCCCAGATGTGAGGTGTCATTGTAATAAAGTGTTGAAATCCCCTAATAAACACAAGGACCTCATGCAGTGTACATACACATGGATTATGGATACCAAACACCTATATAACTTGTAATAAATAATAAATCAATGTCACAATGCAAATATAATGTAACTTAAATATTAAGCAATGCTAAGCATTGCACAGCCCAGCTCAGTAGGTGTAAGCAATGTGTAGGTCAGCTAACTCAGTCTTACCATTGGTATACCCCTTTAAGCAGTGCTAACCTTAGGTAAGCAGGTTTGCCCATAGCTTAGCCTTTTCAAAATCATCCAATCACAGCAAAGTGCAGGACACTGGCCCTATTTAAATCCAACAGGTGGGAATATATCTCATAAATGGTTGTAGCTTTCCCTTGTAGGCACTATGTCTGGAATGGGAGAGGGTGTGGGCTTTTGGGTGCAGTGCTGGGGCATCCAGGAGTCCAGAGTCATGGCAGGACTCCTTGTGAAAGACCATGACATGAGACTGCTGCAGGGCCAGTACCAGGGTTCCAAATACAAAGTGGAAGCCTGGGACTGCCTCACCCATGACCTCACCAGTGCTATTGGCATACCCCGAACTGGTGAGCTGGTCAGGCATCACTATGCTGACCTGAAGTAGTGAAAGGGGGATCTCTTGAATCAGTGGATCCAAGAGGCTAGGAGGACTGGGGAAGTCCCAGCCATGTGTAAATATCAGTCCACTACCTGTTTAATAATTGCCAGCTCATGTATATTATGAATAGGTATGACTAAATATTCATAGGTTCATAGGTTCATAGGTTCATACTAGGCTATCTGCCCTAGGGCATTTATAAGCCTAGCCAGAGTGTGTGTGGCTTTCACCACCCCTTAGGATGAGAATACTATACCCATTAATTTGCTGTGCCTCTGTCCAGCAGTGATACAGAGATGATTCCCGGGGTAAACCTACGATCTCCCATCCACTCATCAAGATTTCTCTTGAACAGAGTCAGTGAGGGGCTCTGCCTCACATGGACTGGGATTCTGTTCCATAGTGTAGGGAGTCTCTGGGTGATGAATCTGTCCCTCCAGCACGTCCTATTTATATCTGTGTTGAGGTTTAAGTCTCTTGCTCTCGTGGCTCTGGTGGATTTGGATTTTTTGAGGTGGAGCATGTCCATTAATTTCGGGTTGGACATGGCCTTGTATGTCAGGCACAGATCACCTCTGAGCAGACGGTATGCGACTGAATAGAGCTGGAGTTTCTTCAGTCGGGCATCGTATGACATATGTTTGAGCCCCTTTATCCTTTTGGTGAGGAACTTTTGGGGTCTTTCCAACTGCTGCAGGTGTCGGGTAAGGTACATTCCGAATGGGGCGTTGTACTCAATCATTGGTCTGATAAGTGAAGAGTACAGGGGTACAATGACCTCTCCTGATCTGGATGTGAATCCCTTCATGACCAGGTGGGCAATGTAGAAGGTCTTCCTAACCACTTTGGCAATGTGAGTGTCAAAAGAGAGGTTACTGTCAACTTGGGTCCCCAGGTCCCTGATAACTTCTTCCGTGTTTAATGGATTACCACCTATGTGGTAATTAGGGGTTACCTTGTTTTTCCCAAAGGGTATGACTATACATTTTTGGCATTTAGCTTAAGGCCATGGCTCTGGCACCAGTTATCCATTTCTATGAGACCTTTCTGGAGGATGTCTGTGTCTGATGGAGTGTCAATTATGGTGCCCAGTTTGCAGTCATCTGCAAATTTTGTCAACCACAATCCCCTATGTTTGCCTGCACTTCAGAAAAATAAATGCCGAACAAGAGGGGCCCAGGACTGAGCCCTGTGGGACACCACTCGTGACCGGCTTAGAGTCTGACATGGCACCAGCAACTCTAACCCTGTGTGTTCTGTCCTTGAGCCAGTTTGCAACCCATCTTGTGACATATGGGTTTACATCTAAGCTGGTGAGCTTTTCTATGATGCCCGAGTGGGGTATTGTGTCAAACGCTTTTGCTAGGTCAAGGTAGGCTGTGTGAACTGCCTTATCCTCATCAATGGCCTTAGTGACTGTTTCAAAAGTCGACCAAGTTCAAGAGGCAGGATCTGCCCTTGACAAAGCCAAATTGGGTAGGATCCAGTGTCTGTAGGTCCCCAATGTCTTTATTTATGAGTTCCATTATGATCCTCTCCATAGCTTTGCAGACAAGGCTCGTCAAGCTTATGGGGCGGTAATTTCCAGGGTCTGTAGAAGCACCGCCTTTGTGGAGTGGGACCACAGTTGCCGTGCGCCATTCTTTGGGTACATATCCTGTAGTAAGGCTAAGATTAAACAGCAGCCTTATGTGTGGGTTTAGTTCCTCATTGAGTTCGTGTAGCACACATCCGGGGACACCGTCCGGTCCCATTGATGCTGTGTTTTTGCTTTAGAGAGCAGCTCTCACCTGGGAATCTGAGATGTTTGGGAGGCTAGACTCTGGTGGGATAGATATTTCTCCTTTGGGGAGGGAGGGAGAAATTTGCACTGAACCTGTCTGCCAGTATGTTGGCAATGTCTGTGGGTTCAGTGATTTTTTTATCATTTTGGACTAATTCTGAGCATATCTGGGAGTTTCCACCCAGGTTTCTAACATAGCTAAAGAAGGCTTTATGATTGTCTTTTGTGTCATTAGCGATTTTTCTCTCAAAGTTGGCCTTGGATGATTTTATGAGTGATCGTAGTTTTTGCTAGTATTGATCAGAGATGCCTTCCCATTTAAGGATTTTGCTCTGTCATGTAGTAGCTTTCTCCTCTTGTTGTAGAGTTTGTTTATGGCTGGAGTCCACCAGACTGGGCGCCTGCCTTTGGTGGAAAGGGTCTTGATTTTATTAGGGATTGCTTGATCCATACATTCCTGGAGGTGCTCGTAGAAGGCATTTGTAAGGATTTCAGCAGCGTGGGTTGTGGTTTCCACTGGCTCGGGGGCCTTGAAGGATACCACTCCAGTCTTAAGAAGTGTGAAGTTTGCTTTTGAGAAGTTCTTCACTGTGGTCTTTTGCTGGGGTGGGGCGGGATGTGGATCTCCAGTGAGATTAATTTATGGTCTGATCTCACCAATGAGGGATATACTTCCGGTGTGGAGCATTTTGTCCCCATGTTTGTGATGATCAGGTCTAGTATATTTTCTCCTCTTGTGGGAATGGTGACTAGTTGTTCCATAGCATTTGAGTTTATGAACTCAAGGAACCTTTGGGCTAGGGTGTTGGGGCTTGAGTAATGTTCCCAGTCTATGTTTGGGTAGTTGAAGTCACCCAATATGATGGTGTTTGGAGAGACATTTATACTCTCCAGTGTCTTCAGGAAGGCTGTGTGGGTTTCCTGAGTTTGAGAAGGTGGTCTGTAGCATGTTACAAACTGTAGGGCAGTTTTACCTATGGTTAATTGCACCTGGATGGTCTCCGATGCTTCGTGCATTGCCACTAACCTGGAGGTGTGGGTATCCTTTATGAATATGGATACTCCCTCCTTTTGTGGTTCGGTCCGGATTTTGGGGCGGAACGCATGATATGAGGTATAACCTGATAGTGCTGGGGTGCTCTCAGGAGCCTTGAACCAGGTTTCAGTCACAGCACAAACATCGATGTTCTCCATACTGAGGAGGGCTTCAAGGGCGTGCATCTTGAGGTTTAGACTTCTGGCATTGAGCAGTATTACCCTTAGTATTTTCCATTTTTGTTTTCTAGGGCGGTAGGTTTATCATTTGAGCCTTGCCTAAAAAAGGCACTATGGGGTGGCAAGAGCCTTTGCCAATATCCGGAAGCCCAGGGGTGACAGGTGCAAGCCGTCCCTTGCAAAGCAGCGTGGCTTGTCAAGCATGTCATCCCAGGCAGACAGACATTGGATCCCCTTAGAATGACACCAGTAATTAAGCCAATTATTAAAGCTGATCATTTTGTCTCTGTATTGTGGCATCATTCTTGGTGAGGGTAGGATACTGCTCAGGGTCAGGGTCATACCGGCCTGGGCTACATAATCTGAGAGCTCCTCTATGTCTCTTTTCATGTAGTCCAGGGAGGTACGTCTCAGGTCGTTCACACCGGCATGGACAATGACTGAGTCATACTTGTACTTGCTGTGGAGTGACCTGAGTGCTTGTGTTATGTGGTGGATTCTAGCGCCTGACAGGCAGCTAACTGTGATCTTTTCCTTGTTCAGTCTGGTGAGAGACGTCAGTGTGTCTGACTATGGAGTCACCTATAACAAGTGTGTCTGGCATTGTGTTTGGCCTTAAGGGCTGTGACTGTTTAGCACACTGACTTTGAGAACTATGTGTTGCATGTCTTATGTCTTGAGGTGGCAGTTGCTTGGGTGTCTGCTTTGGAGGCCTCTGTAGTTTTGGTAGATTTTGATCAGTGCCTCTGAGTATGTCTTTGTGTGTTTATGTGTTTGTTTTGCAGTTGTGATAGTTCTATGTGAAACTGGGTTTGTGGTGTGCGTGGTTTCCTTCTCCTCCTGTCTGGTCTTGCCAGTCCTGAGTTGAGAGAGCTCAGCCTCCAGTTTGGCTATATAGTTGCATCTCTCACATGTATTTGTGTTTTGTGGGAGAAGGAGTGGGTTGTCTGTGTACATGAGGCAATTGTAACATTGCCTCAAGATGCCCAGATTCACCAGCTGAACAGGAGAGGACGCTAGCAACTGACCCTTCGACATGCTAGAAAAAGTGAAAAAGTTTGCTGTGTTACTGAGTCAGAAGGGACCTATAGGGAAATGGGTATTCAAGGGGATTTTAGGCTAATGTAGTACTTTGTTTAGTATACAAGTACTTTACCTATATAAAAATGCTTTAGGAGCAAGTGCTGAGCTATTGAGATAGAGAATAGACTGTTTAGATTGCAAGTAGAGAAGTTCTAAGGGAAAAATTGAAGAGCAGACTTTACGGAGCCAGAAATAGATTAACCTTGTTTAACCGGCGCTGCCCGATGGTGCTCTATGGGCAACTCAGCTAAATCACGCAAAAGCGTGCTAAAGTGGGCTTTATAGCAGGGGGTTGAAAAGACCTAGGAATTGACCCAAAATGGCCAATAGACTACAAGTTTCTGGCTGGAACCACTGCTCTAGGGACAAATAGGCTGCTCAGTGCTCCCCACTCCCACTGGTGAACAAAGAAGCTTCCCTTTATCCAAATAAGGATACGGAATAGCACAGGAACCAAGCCAAAGCCCAGAGATCAGCAAACTCTGAAGACTGGACTATTCTAGTTCAGTAAGGCGGGAAAACAAGATTTTTTTTTTTTGTTTTTTTTTTGTTTTTTTTTTGTTTTTTTCTTTTTTGCAGAAAACAGAAGAAAAACAGACAGTAAATGCTATAAATGCTTTTAAACGGCTAGCGCACTTGAGTGTGTTAGCCTACAAGTAAAATTAAGCAACAAATAACTTTTTTAAAAGTGCAAAACAGTTAATCAACACAAAAACAGTTTAAATAGAATGCAGAGCTGTATAAACAGGCGAAAAAGCAGTCGCTAAGCAGTAAATAATCAAAAGCCAGAAAAAATACTTAAATCAGGAAAAGTCACTCTTTTGCTCTCTGCTTGTAGAACTCTGCAGTACACCACGAGGAGCTGTGCTGAGTTGAATACAAGCGAAAAAGCGCGCTAAAGCGGGCTTTATTACAGGGGGCTGAAAAGAGCTAGGAATTGACCCAAAATGGCCAATAGACTACAAGTTTCTGGCTGGAACCACTCCTCTAGGGACAAATAGGCCGCTCAGTGCTCCCCACTCCCACTGGTGAACAAAGACGCTTCCTTTTATCCAAATAAGGATATGGAATAGCACAGGAACCAAGACAAAGCCCAGAGATCAGCAAACTCTGAAGACTGGACTATTCTAGTTCAGTAAGGCGGGAAAACAAGATTTTTTTTTTTTTTTTTTTTTCTTTTTTGCAGAAAACAGAGGAAAAACAGACAGTAAATGCTATAAATGCTTTTAAGCGGCTAGCACACTTGAGTGTGTTAGCCTACAGGTAAAATTAAGCAACAACTAACTTTTTATAAGTGCAAAACAGTTAATCAACACAAAAACAGTTTAAATAGAATGCAGAGCTGTATAAACAGGCTAAAATGCAGTCGCTAAGCAGTAAATAATCAGAAAGCCAGAAAAAATACTTAAATCAGTTATAGCAAATACAGTTATAACAAATGCTCTGAAATATACTGTATATTTCCAAAATGTTTGAGAAGGACAGTCAGAACACAAGAAGGTTCAGGCGAAAGAGAAAAAAAAGTTTTGTTTTACTTTTGAAAGGGAAAAAGGAGGAACAGAAGGCCTTATCAAATGTTCTCTCTGTATTAAGCAGAATGAGCTAATGACACTAGACTGGGAGGTGTGTCACAGTAGGGGCGGGCAACTGCAAAGCCACCAAGTACAAGAGCAAGACACCAACAGGGAGGGAGGGTGGGACAAAATAGCCTACAAGACAGCAAGCACTAGAGACAAATGAAAGTTTTTAAACAGATAAGGATTTGTAAAGATACTGAATAGACAAAGTGCTTTATATATATTAAATTGTAAAAACAGTAATCTGTAAAAATAATCAAAAAAAAATCAAGATGATACTTATATGTTGTAGCTCAGCTGCAGTCACAACTTCTCTAGTCTGCACTGTGTGCAAAAGACAGAAACTTTTTTTTTTTTTTTTCCTCTTATGTCTTTCACAGTGGCAGGTGAATGGACTATGAAACAGGAGGCCCATGGCTATAGATTGGAGTGGTTGTGATGTGAGGCAGATTAGTAATACTCTTGCATGTACTGTCATAGGAAATAAATCTAAAAGTAGTAGTAAGTTAATTGCCTGTATTAAACCTGTATTGTTTAAAGCATGTACTGCATACACCAGAGAATAGGGCAGGAAGAGTCTCATATAGGTTATATGTAAATAAAAGCATAATAGCTGACAATTAAGGTATAACTGCTGGACTGGATGTGTTCACTCTGGTATCATATGGTAATGTATCGTTACAGTCACTTAATAGTACTGTTGTAGTAAGCACTGTTACCCACACTGTGCTGCATAAATAAATTGTGTAGGAATGTCTGTATATGACTGTTGTAATCCCAAGAGGTCAAATAGTACAACTGAGAGAGACTTAGACAGAAAACACTGAAAAGACAGACAACAAAATCCAAATAGCACACTCAACTGTGATGTGAACTGTTGTATTTTTTGCACACACAGCCATGGTTCGAATCCTGGGAGTAGTAGTAGGCTGTATGCAGAATCATAACCCACAAGTGTACAGAAATGTCCAGAATGCCCAGTAAATCGGCACATAGCTGCTGCCTGTCACCCTGTCCCCCTGGCAAACCAGTGGGATGATCCCAGATGTTTAGGCAGCAAACAAGGCATACAAGTGATTGTCAGACATCTATAACAACAAACTCGTCACTCTAGCAACCCTCCAAAATGTTATGAGAGTAAGTAGCCAAGTATGTCCCATCTCCACCCCCATGTTGTCAAGCTGTGACCAGAGTGTGTACAGTAACAGAGTGAGACGTATGTGCAAAATACTAATGTGGAAACTGGTAATTTGTGTGGCAACATGCAGGTAGTGCTAACAAACATTGCTCCCACAGGTCTGTCAGATACGAACACTGCACCTATAAATAAAAGATTGATATCCTGTACTGGTACTGTTTACTCTGGTATTGTATGGCATTGTTAGTGTCGCAGTTGCTCGGAATAATAAGGTATTACTCATCACTGTCACCCACACTGTACTACATAATACAACTGTCTAGGAAATCCTGTATAAGAGTGTTGTAATTACAAGGTCAGAATGTAAAACCACAGGAGAATTATAGACAGAAATCAGACAAGAGATACATAGCAATACCTATATAGCACATTCAACTGTGATGGACAATGTCTTATTTTTAGCAGACACAGCCATGGTTCGAATCCTTGGAGTAGTAGTAGGCTGTATGCAGAATCATACCCCACAAGTGTTCAGAAATGTCCAGAATTTCCAGTTATTTGGCCCAAATCTGCTGGCTGTTACCTTGCCACCTGCCAAATCAGTGTGCCAATTTCTGAAATGTAGGCAGTATGTCATGTCATTTAACTGACTGTCAGACCTGCACATATTTGGAAAATGTCAAACAAAACAAACCTGTCACTGTACAAGTCACTAAAGATTTAAGAGGGCAATAGTGGAAATATGTCTCGGTTCACCTGCATGTAGTGAAGATATGTTCAGAGTGTGTGCAAAAAGAGATGGACAGGTATGTGCATAACATCAGCCTGGAATCTGGGAGTATGTGCAGAAACAGTTAGGTAGTGTTAATAAACAGTACCTCCACAGTTATGCCAGGTAAGAGGTGTATACTGCAGGTAAAACCAGTTCATGTATATAGTTGTCGACAGCCATACCACTGTCCAAACTAAGGCGATGGGGTAGTATACTAATACTTGTAAGCTACAGATCACAGCACTGGCTAGGAAAGTAATGTGAACTACAGGAATATGTTAGTTGTTAATTGACATCCCCCCCACCATATCTGCAACAATAAACTAAATACACAACTCAATTGTTATGTGCTGTGTTAACTCTACTGTTGGGACATATGTCCTACTGTTTGATAATTATTTAAATCTGTTTCTATGCATGTGCTATGTTGAAATACTCCCACATTGGTGACATGCTGCCATCAATGTACCTGCATGCTATTCTTATTACCACTGTGGTCCCATATATGCATGTGTTCTGTTTGCTGTGCAACTGTTCCATATCTGGTGTTTGGGTTTATGGGAATATCTATGCATGTTGTTATACCTAATCATGGAATGTGTTGACTATTACTAACCCAGTTATGTTGATAAAACTTAATCACCATAGCACACTTGGGAAGGCCGGTCCCGGCGGACCCACCTGCCCCACCTCAGCTGGCCGTGGCACTGGGCACCAGCACATCTGGGGCCCAACCCAGGATCTCCTCATCTGTTTGTCCTGCACCACCTTCTGGTGGAACCACGTCAGGGGATGAGGCTCACCCCCCCTGGGAGCAGGTGAGGAAAGGAACCTGTCACCCATCACCAGGTCCGGGTTGTGGTGGGTAGCAAGCTCCGCAGGGAGGTCGGAGATCTGCTATGCCAGCTTGAGGGCTGTGTGTTATGACTAGAGGGTCTGCCTGGCTCTCCTACTCAGCCTCTAGCACAGCCACCTTCGTGGCTGTGAAGGTGAAGTGGTGACTGCCCATGGGTGGGGACCTCAGTCCCACTGTTTCCACTAGGGGGCTCATGGGCTTCCGATTTCCCAACACCCATCCCCATCAAGGTGTTTACCCCTGACATGGGTCATATACCACCCCTGTATGCATCATGTTTGTCTTGTCTGTTAACCTACCCAACCTACCTCCCCAAATATAGCTACTATCCCTCCCCAACATCCCACTCTCACCTGAAAAAATAAAAAAAGGGCAATCTGTTCCCCAAAAAAAAAATCTCGCCCCATACATAGCTGTCTATTTCGCACACATGTCCACTGGGCACATGTAATCTGGTCTAATTGGCTTAACAACATATTATTGTTGTCCTCACCCTTCTCTCAGGAGTATGCATGTCCAAATCTATCTCCAAATTCAGTGTATATGCACAGCTGTTGCTGTAGAAGAAATGGGCTGCTATGGACCTTCCCTACACCCTTCCTGCACATCCCTAGATATTTTCCCTACTGTCTTTCCCTCTTTGTGCCCCTTTTTCACCACTTTCCTATCAATCCTTTTTCATTTCTTTTAAAGAAATTAGAGCGGGGGTAAGCAGGAGTAAGAACTTTTAAGCAGCAGTAAGCGGAATTAAGACTGTTTGCATGGGGTAAGCAGTGCCTAAACAGGTTAAGCAATTTAGAAGCTAATTGAGTATAAGAAACTGTAACCGGAAGTTAGCAGTGCTTACCTCCATGGAAACCCATGCAAACCCACTTACAACTGCTTAAAAGTGCCTTAATCACTCTGTATCCAATGGCCCTTGTTCTGCCCAGCAACAAAATAAACAGCCTCTGCAAGGGTCAAACCCAGGAACTTGCACACCATAGCCAAAGTGATTTACCACTAAGTCATGTCAGATATATATATAACCCTTATGTTTTCACAAACATATCATCCAGCACAGGCATTCAGCAGTACAGGAAATGTATTTAAACATGTAAATGTGTGTGTGTGTGTGTGTGTGTGTGTGTGTGTGTGTGTGTGTGTGTGTGTGTGTGTGTGTGTGTGTGTGTGTGCATGTGCATGTGTGTGTGTGTGTGTGTGTGTGTGTGTGTGTGTGTGTGTATATATATATATATATATATATATATTTATATCTAAATAGATATATACACATATATATATATATATATATATATATATATTTACATATATATATGCATACATCAATAGATATATATATGTCTGAATATATATATATATATATATATATATATATATATATATATATATATATATATATGTATATTTATGTATATACAGATATATATCTATAGATATAAAAAAGAACATAAATACATATATGATCACAGGCACCGTTACTGGGGCTGAGGGGGCACACTATACGGAACAGCCAGTATTCCTACAGTTACCACCTTACCAACTGGACACTGTATGAGTCACCCATACAAAAGACAATTGTTGCCTGAAACATATACCCACAGAGAGGTCAAAGGATATAACACCACACACAGGTTTGCATACATGAGAAAGCTTTATTTGTGTACTATTACAGTTGTATATGCCCTGTCATATAGCTGTTAAGACTTTAAAATACATATAAACAGACTAATGCAACTCTCAAACAGATCAATTAATACAGTATTCCGGAAAGCATAACATATGCTGCTGTCCAGGCCAAGGCCTTCAAGTAGTACAACAGTAAAGACAGACTGGACCACAGGATAACAATCAATCAACAGTAAGTAATGTAGATGCATAGTCCAGCAGCCTCTAGCTACACTCTGTGCACAATCCCTAGGGGGTAAAGACTTCAGTTGGCACAATGGGATATATCTGTTACATAACAAGGCATAAATGACACCATCACAATCACACTGACAAACAGAACAGTCTGTATGCCAGGAAGCAGTAGGCCTGCATTTAACCAAGGTGAATTGTATGGTAATGTACATCCAGATACCTTAAGGTAGCTTACCCCTGATATGCCTCACATGTTGTAAAAGCCTAGGTTAGTTATGGTGCATCACCCCATAGAATGACATACAGGGGCATATACCACTGTTACATACACTGACCTCTGGACTGCATCAGGGCACACATGTATTGTGCACATGAAACTCACACATATATGGATCCAACCCCACAATATGTGTGGGGGTCAAAACAGCAGTGGAATGATGGCAGGAATAGCAGCATAACATATTCACAGGCCACTACATATCAACTCCTGACAACATGTCATATGGACAAAGCCTGGTATGTAGGTGGAGGAACAGAGGCTGGAACACAGGCCCATATGTGAAATAGTGTTGTCATACACTAACCAAGTTGCTGGTGTTACAGGATAGTCTGCAACGTATCCTTAGTCAGGAATATGAAGTCAGAAACACAAATGCATGTAGCCATGTACTGATTGCACTCAACACACACTGCCAGTGATATATCTGACACAAGACCTGTGTGGTGGACAGGCAAAACATAACAGGCACACCTCTGGCCATCAAGTGGATAGGCACACAGTTGAGAGCTATGCAGACAGACTGCAGTCCATGTTAAACTAGTATGTACACACAAACCCTGTGACGCTGGTGCTATAGAATGCATACAACAATGCTACTCACACTCTGTTTGTAGTTCTGGAACCTCATACAAATATGTAGCTGGTCTGAGTGTGCAAGTTCTCTTATAATAGGTATTGCTATGTACTGTCTGTAACACTGCTGCCCACACACATGAAGGATGTTTACTATACAGGAAAGGTAAATGAACCATGCCCACATGATGTAGGGATTTATAGTAGTGTGTTGCCATGACAGTGGTAATTGGAAGTACTACACAGCATGCTGCATGCAGGTAACAAGTGGATGACACTGATTGGTGCAGAGGTCATCACCTGATCATGAGCATCACCTACAAAAGCCATGCTGCAATCTATTCCAAGCAGCTCAATCCATTTACTGGAGAAAGTGAGAGAGAGAGAGAAAGAGAGAGAGAGAGAGATAGAGAAAGAGAAAACAGATCCACAACCAAAACCAAACCCACAACCAAACCAAATAACATAAACAAAGTAATCAGGCTATTGCTTAGCCAAGGAGAAAAAAAACTCCTACAAGGACACCATCCACAACAGACCTCATTCCCTTAACAGGTATGTGAAGTATATATGCATGTAATTGACTGTAGTACTTGGTCCATAATACTGGGGTAGATGATGTGGAATGATATATATTTGCCATCAGGTGTTGCTGTTGTAATGATGTTCAGCTGAACAACTACTATGGACAATAGAGTTGGTACACGTGGGTAGTGGGCCATACTCATCAACTGTGCAGAGTAGCACTGACTGACAAGATGTAAGCCAACAGTGTGTGTTGTGTAATGGAAGTGATGTATATTACTGTGGTCAATAGCTGGTGGTGGAAGTAATGCCATAATGATGGACACATGGGTTCAAGAGACCACCACTTGCAGGACACTCAGGTTAACATGTATTGTAGCATGCTGAAATGCCATAGATGTGTAAAAGGCTTACCTGCAATCTGGCCCTATATATACCCCCCTAATGTTAGGCTGTGTCCATATGTGGCACCTGTCTGTGTTGTAGCAAGGCAGAAGAGTGCAGCTGTGCAAGAGGGTGTTGTTAGATTGTGGACCTGATGTCTTAATGTACCCCACATATAGGTATGCATATGTGTACATATGTCATATCTCTACATGTATGTCTACAGATATACAGATACCCATATGTAGACATATATATAATATATATATATATATATATATATAAAAACACATATATACAACATAATACACACACACACACACACACACACACACACATATATATATATATATATATATATATATATATATATGCGTATGTCTACAGATATACAAACACACACACGCATATATCTATGTAAATACATGTCCCCTATATTACCACCACAGTGCTGCATGCTATGTGTGAGGGAACAGCACACATACCGATACACACAGATATATACAGCTGTAAGTGAGTGCACCATGGATGGGTATGTCACATGTGAACCCCTTGTTGGAACCACATTGCCCTTGTCTGTGAAGTAGGGATTGGGAATATGGGGAAGGATAGCAGGTATATTTGTGGAGGTGGTTCGGGTTGGCAGATATAGAGGACAGCCTACAGGGGTGGTATATGACATGTGGTGGGTAAACACCCAGGTGTGGGTGGCCTGTGATGTGGAAGCCCCATGAGCCCCCATATGGAATCAATGGGAACAAGGCCCCCACCCATTGCTAGTCACAACAGCAGTCCATGGCCATGAAGGTTCCTGGCTTGGAGGCTGAGCAGGAGGAGCATGTGGACCATGTGATTGTGTACTGGGTGCCTCAAGGTGCTGTAGCACATCCCAGAAGTGTCTGTGGAGCCTCATATGGAACAGACCCTGGACCTGACCTTGGGTGACAGGATCATGTCTGTGTGTGCCCCAGGGGGGGGACAACATCCCCTGAGGTGGTTCCACCTGAAGGTAGTGCTGGACCACTAGATGAGGAGGCCCCAGGGTGGGTCCCACATGTGTTGTGGCCTAGTAACCTGGCCAGATGAGGTGGGAGAGGTTGTTCTGCTGGCAACTATTCCCTAAACATGCTATTGTGTCACTGTTATAGAACATATGTGGGTAGTAATAGTCCACACAATCCTGGAACATGTCCAACAGCATGCATAGATATCTTCAATAACACAGAATGACAGATGTGCAGCAATCACATAGCAAGCATACCACATGCATATATGGAACCATAGTGGCCCTGACAATGGCATGCTGGTGAAATAGTCCATAACAGGCCAGCAATGATAGTGTCCACACAGGGAACATGGCTACAAACACATAGCACAAAGTGTGATACAATACAATATATGTCCCAATGGTAGGTAAGCTGTAGCCATACCTATTGAGTTGTGTGAACAGTTTGTTGTTGCTGATATGGTGGGGGAGGGGGTGACAGAGATGTGTATTAAAAACTATGGTAACCTTGCTGTATGAGTTGCTCAGACCTGTTTCCATCTTTATGTCTTTCAGGCAAGATGTCCCACGGCCATTTACCCAGGTATTCAGCGGCAGAAAATGAGGTCATCTTGAACCACTTTATGCAGCATTATCCAGTTCTGTTCAGAAGGACCACCCATGCTGCAGGAGCGGACCACCCTGTGGAATGATCTAGTTCACAGGGTCAATGATCTCGGCCGGCATAACCGCAGTTATGAGCAGTTCCGGCATCATTGTTCTGACCTGCTTCCCAATGCTAGTCAGAGTGCTGCTACAGTCTGGGGGGATCAACTCACAATGGGGGGGTCATGCTATCCATCCTCCCCTGACACGTGTTGAGGAGCTCCTCATCAGCCTCATGGCACCTGCCCATCCGCACACCCATCAACTGGCAGAGATCATTGTGGAGGTGGGTGTTACCCATGCACCAGCTGAGGAGCATGCAGGTAAGTCCACAGGGCACATCAGTAGACCACTGTCGCGTATGGATCAACATCTGTACATGTAGATCATGCATATATGAGAAGTCATATATATAGTCTGTTGCTGTATAGTATTAAAAAACAGATGTGCATAAGCGGTAGTATTGTGGACTTGTATTGTTGATGTACTGTAATGCTGCACCCACCCTGTAGCAATGCCACAGCTGTGGCCCCTGACATTGCATCTCTCACACTCTTATGTAGGTCCCTCTGGTATACCACCAAGGCAGCAGCCTGCAGCTGGTGAGTATTGTTTATGTTGATGGTTGCCAATACACTGGGAATGTAATGGCTATGGTATATTCCATGTACACATCTAACACACCTACTCATAATGCATGCCATACATGTTCATGTATTGTTGCTGTTAAATGCACTGCATTGCAGTGGTGACCATGATGGGGTTTCTGAAGGGTATGTCAGACACCTGCAAGATAACTAACATCTTGTCATTGTGAAATGTGTCCACAGAGAAGAACATAATGGTGGGACACATGGCCTACAGTAGGGACATGTGTGAAGCATCACCCTTATACAGTGCAACAACAGTGTGTATACCAGTATTACAATGGCAACTGTTACAGAGCTACACTATGGCATAACATAATACTGTGGTCCACATTATTAGCTGGGACTAGGCTGTTACACGTGGTGTTCAGTGTATGGGACATTGCAAACTGACACACATGTGTAGGCCATACTTGTCAAGCATCTGCAAAAAGGCTGAAAGTGGGGAGGATGTGTCAGCATGACACACCAGTGCACTGCATCAGGGATCCTAAGGATGCTAAGAATGGCTATATCTGCACACAGTCAGGTTCAGGACCTGTGGCAGATGTAACCCTACCCCACAGGAATAGTGACGGCAGTGTAACAACTCCAAGGGATGTGCACATGAATAGACCTTGCAATCATGCAGAGTTGGGGGACATGCGTAGGGCAGACTGACCATATACTGGCAAATGTAGGTGACCCATGCTAGTATACACCTGCAAGGAATAGTGACTGCTGTAGTACACATAACAATAGGTGCAACAAACCATCATGATAAGACCGTGCACATATATGCACCCACGGAGTGTATGCATCGTGGTCAGCATCTGCACACCTAACACATTTCTTAGACACTGCATGTGAATGTAAAGGACATATGTCACATATCAGGCTCCTGTACTGTTAATATATGCGGTGATGTGGTCCCATGGCAGATCAAGGAAGAGTGTGTCATATCAATAAGGGTGTGTACACACCCATAGCCATGGCATCATCTGACGGTTGTCGGTGTAATAATTTTGGATTGGTCGTACATGCACCGTTGCTGTTGAGATCTGTAAACCAGATTTCAGGCATTCACAAATGACATCTGTCCACATATCATCCCAGGTATGTGTCGCTGAAACACATAGGGGCTGTGAGCATTAGAGCAGACATGACAAAGTAATACACATTCAGAAATGGTTTGTACACCTGTGAGGTTTGGTGCACAGTACATGGCAGGGTGCAGAACAGGTGCACAGCAATATTGTGACATGGGGGCAGTGTTTTCCAGGGGAAGGAGCATCACCTACTAACACAGCCCATGCATCACACATATGTATACTGTTGCTATCATGGATTGACTATAGCTGCACTGCATGCTGTTGAGAACCGTATGTTATATATGTTGACAGATGGGTAATGGGAGGACTGTGTGTACTATCTTTGTGCAACCTTACCTGTGAATGTGTGTGGGTGTGTGTGCATGTGTGTGTGTGTGTGTGTGTGTGTGTGTGGGGGGGGGGGTATTTTGTCTGTAAGTGCAATCTGGTGGAGTGGAGGGTACATGCGTATAGGATGTGTGTGTGTGTGTGTGTGTGTGTGTGTGTGTGTGTGTGTGTGTGTGTGTGTGTGTGTGTTTCTGGGTATCCATGTATGCACATGTGTGATTGTGGGGTTGTTCATACAGCAGTACTTCTCTTTGGTATCGTGCAGTACATGAATATGGACTGACACATGAGACACCAGGAATACTTCTCTGATATGTAATCACAGGACAGCTGATAGTATAATAAGGTCTGTAGCATGGAACATGCATTGGGAGGGAAAGTAGACACCAGGTATACCCTTAATATTGCAATCAGCAGAGAGGTGAATGAGTACCCACATATACAGCACTACAGATGCATTGGGGAATTACTAGACAACACCAGGGAACATATCCATATATTACTGTTGTCCACATGATAGGTTGATTGAGCAGCAGATCTGGCATGTACTGAGCAATACTTACACATGACACTCCAGTGTGTGACATTATGGAGTGAATGTAGTAGCCCCTAACATATAGGGGCCATGCTCACGATGTCCGGACATACACAAGGTGAACACTGGATGACAGTAGTGAGGCCATGTAAAACCTACTCCACGCAAGTCAAGGAGGTAATGGAGTAACAGGTCTTGTGTTGTGATCACTAGTCTAGGCATTTAGAGGAATGATACATTAATGAGTGGTATTAATGATTGTATGTTACCAAGTGTGTTGCAGGATGGGGAACTTATGTGAATAAACGTGGGACTGTCTGTAAAATCAGGGATAGGTATGTATTAAGGTGGAAAGGTGTGTGGGTGTATGTGTGTGTGTGTGTGTGTGTGTGTGTGTGTGTGTGTGTGTGTGTGTGTGTTTGTGTGTGTGTGTGTACTGTTATGCAATGCTGTACAGTTCTTTTCTTGTTTTCCCCCACAGGTGGTGAGGTGGGTCAGGATCCCTCCTGCATGCAATCTGATGTTGGTGTCCATACAGACACCGAAGATGATGATAGTACTGTTGAGGTACAGGTGGGTTTGTCAGGGGCTGAAATTGCACCATCGTTTGACATCCCCCTCTTAGCCACCCCAACCCCACACACAGTTACAATGCCTATACATACCCCATGACCAGTGGCCATAGCAGAGGGACAGTTGGCGGTTGGTGGCAGTGCACAGGAAAGTGTGGCATTTATGCCTACTGTGTCTAGTCACAGCAAGCATAGCCAGATGTCCAGCAGGGCACCACATAGGCAGATGTACTGGGTTGCTCATGGTAGGGCCACTGGTCATCATGTCCCTGGCAGAAGTGCCACAACTGGTACCACCAGGTGCATGTTTCAGGCTGTCATGGGGGTGCAGGCACGTATGGAACTGTACAACAGACAGGCCCTGAGGCTGCAGAGGGCTGCTCTCACATCTCCAAATGACAACTTCCATGAACTGTCTGTTGCCCTCTGTGGGTATACCGAGGCCATGGATAGATGACTGGGTGAGATGGTGGGCCTCATTGACTGTGGTTTGTCTGTGATTGAACATGTGGTGGGAGTGTGGTGATGACCACATGGACGTAGGCCAGCAACACCAACAGCTGGTGGTCAACGTGGATGTGCTAGGACACCAAGGCACTCCCGTAATGGCAGCACCAGCACCAGCACTGCAGGGGGGGGTGCTGTCCACACCACACCATAGCAGGCCATGTGCACATGGCCCTGGCCAGTCCCAGGAGGAACCTGGTTCCAGTGGACATCTGTCATCATCAGGGGAGAGTAGCACATCAAGGCCTGTACCCGGATGTGCCTATGGAACCCCTGGCAGGCACAGTCTGTGTGCCCATGGCCAGAGGTGGTGAACTGCACACCCTGCCAGGTATGGTTTGCAGATGTCCAAGAAACACCTGTATAGGGCAGCCACAAGGCAGAACTGTGTGCATGCATACCCACACAGTATATGAACACACCTAGGGCAATCCCATACCTACATACACCACATCACCACACTCATTTCACCTAATTGCACCCCTCACCCACACACATGGTGTCAAACATATGGCCCACCCTCAGTCTCTGGCAAACAAACAACACACTCTATGCATATGATGATACATGTGCCACATCCCTGTCATCCATAACATCGATGCAGGGACAGGCTAATATGGTTTGGATGCACACAGTGGCTGTACTACAGTGTACCAATGTACTGCAGTGTAACATGTTGTCAGGAGTAATGTTTAATGCATACATGTCAGGTAGTGTAGCTATCCAGCCATGATGCATTATAGCTGTTAGTAACACTGGGTGATTGTGGTCTCCATAATGTTATCCATTTGTGCCATAGGTGTACATGTGTCAGCAGGAGGATGGTCTGCAGTCATATTCCGCAAGGGGTATGGCATTGTGGTGACATCATGCCTGTGACATATCCTGGGTACAGTTGAACACATGTCACAGGTTTGTATAACTGTTATTGCCTATGCCACATGGACAGGTGACCTGCTGGGACATGTATAACCAGCAACCTGATGTAAACCCATCCACATACATGCACACTCTTACTTGCCAACACTGGGACTAGACCCCTACCTAGGTATGTAGTGCTACTGAAGTGTGTGGCTTTCATTGCAAACACCACACAGCATTTAGGGTGAGGTGTGTTCCACATTACATGTTACATGTAGAACATCCCCAGACATGTACAGTATGGTAATGTGGAATGTAATGGTTGTATATGGACAATACATAGTGTGACATACCATCATATACATATTCACAGACACATAACAGGTAGACACACATCTGAGAGACCTGGGACTTTCGGTGCTAACTAACTTGTCAGTGTGTCCAATGTGTTACAGGTAGGCTGCACACAGAACATGCATAACTGGGCTAGATTGTGGTATCAGTTACCTGTATGGTTGATGGTGACAATGGTCACCATACAATGGTACATGGGACATATGCCGGGTATACCATGGTGTAATGACAGTGTACACAACACCCACATCCCACAGTGGATATTGTACTCACTGGAACCCATGATGACACTCTGACATGCCCACCCTCACACATTGCCCATGACTGCAATACAACCCATTGTATCTTCCAACAGTGATACTACAGGGATATGCATCTAATGCACATGCCACAGGCATAGTAGGGTGTTGCATTGTCATGCCTCACCTATGGGCAGCAACAACACTAGCCATACTACTGTGTAGCAATGCGTACTGTAATAGGAGTATGTGGCCTCAGAATGCTGTACCCTACAGATATACAGACATGCACACGTACACACACTTGCCAGAACTCAATGGGTATCCCATGCCTATCGAACCATTTGTGCAACATTGTTGTGTTGGAACTGCAAGGCTCATGTAGCTGTTAGGAAGAGGAGTGTAACAGGGTACATGTAATGTCCGATACAGCAGCAGCCACATCTTACTTTGGCAATGGGTGTTGCGGTGCTTGTGAAGGCCCTCATGGTATTCCCAACTACAGGTGTACTAACACACAGACAGTGCTATCCTCAGTAATGCACACATACATGTGTCAGTACTGGAGTGCCTTGCTGCAGTTGGTCATAGGTGTGTACTTGGCTATTGTCCATGGAGAGATGGGTAGTGTAGGGGATGTGTGTACAGTGGTATCATGTCTCCTTACATGTGCCAGCAGGCAATCTATCAACAGACACCACTATGGTGACCCACAGGGTGAGAGTGACATGCATCAGCCAATCCTCTGGGTGCCTCCTGCAAATGGCCACTGAGGTGATCCAGTAGACATGTATGCAACATGTATTACAATACATGGTTAGTGTCTGTGATGGAGACCTGTACCCAAGCATGTTCTGTTGACTGTGGTTGTGTAGTGGAGCTACCCATGGCATGTGGTGTGTATGGGGTGTTGCCTCTTATATGTTCCAGTTATAACACAGCTGGGCAGACATGTCAGTGTCAGTCAAGCATATGTTGTCTGTACGTATCCAAGCTGAATACCTGCCATCTGCACATCTGTACAGGGACTGACAGACATCAGCTTGGCAAGTAGCTATGCAGTAGGATGAATGTGTCGACAGATAGACATTTGACAACAATATGTATGCCATTACTACATGTTGGAAAGCTTCACTGACATGTGCTGTACAGATGGTAGTCTACAGTTACTTTCCACATGTCAGATCATTATTCAGTAGGGGATAAATACTGTGACACAGCTCACACACCAGGAACACAACAGTGAGGCCTCAGAGTCCAGCTATGCTTGCAGGTGTGCTTGTAGTTAGTACTGCATTTAGCACTCTACTCTTGCCTGAGAAAGCACTGTCAAGAGTAGTACCTCCATGATACACTACATGCCAGTGTGACAGCACATAACCTGGGTTACTACCCTTGTATGTAACACTTTCACATAGATAACAGTGTTGTAAAGGACTTATATACCTGTGTGTCCCAGACATGACACCCCTTGCTACTGTAATGACAGCACATAGACACATGTATTGTACATGGCATTACATACACTTATTACAGATGTCATTACCCTGCTATGTTATCAGACTGGGATGTGAGCACTGGTTACCAGAGCTGAGCCATGCTTAGCAGTTGTCAGCATTGCTGCAATATAACAGTTAAGCAGATTTGCGCACTGGTAAGCGAAGCCTACATGGTGTAAGTTCCCAAGTGTTTAACAGTAGCTTAGCAGCACTTAGCTTCATGTAAACCTGCACAAATGCTCTTAAAGCTGCTCAAAACTGACTTAACCACTCTGTATCCAACAGCCTTTCTTCTGCCCAGCAGCAAAATACACAGCCCTTGCAGGTCTTGAACCCAGCAACTTGTACACTATAGTCACAACAGTTAACCAATGACAAAAATCTTGCTGTAGGTAACAATAAAGGCTGTCCTCCACCTGTACGTATATAAAAAGACAAGCTGACCATAGGATATATCCAAAATCTAGCAAACTCTTTATTTAAACACACCGTCTCAATAATAAAATAGATTGAGCACGCTTTTAACTTTTAACTTATTATTTTAACTTTTAACTTATTATTTTAACTTATTATTCTGACATAGGTTGGTTAAAGAAGGGCATTAATGGGATTTGGAATATGTTTAAAACAATGCCCATGAGAATAAACATATTTCAACAGCAATTAAAATACACCTTTAGAAGAAATAGGAACTTGAAGAACATCTTGGAGAAAAAGAAGGTACAAGAAAAAGACGGGGCATCACTAAAGGTGGGCACACATAAATGTGGGAGGTGTGCACAATGCTCATACATTGCCTGTAGAAAGGATATTAATATACCCAGCATTAATTTTACAATTAAAAGTTATACCTATACAAGTTGTTACACAAAAGGAGTGGTCTATTTAGCTTACTGTCAATCATGCTGGGGATATTATATAGGCAAGACAGAAAGACATCTGAAAACCCGTATATATGAACATATCAGGGACATTAGCAAAAAGAATGAGAATAATGCAATTTATAGGCATTCAACAACTTGCCAGAATATGGATATAAAATTTTGGGTACTGGAGGTAGTGAAACAAAAGGAAAGGAGAGGTGATTGGGAAACTTTCCTGGAATACCGAGAGATAATTTGGCAGATAAGACTGGACTCTTGTGTATATCCAGGAATGAATGACCATATTTCAATCAAACCTGCCTTAAAATTATTGGCATCAAACCATGTTAGAAAGAAGAAATGAGAAGAGGGTTTCTTATTAATTTCTATAGAATTTATAGATAGTTAGGTAGTAGTTTATATATTTATTATGTTGTCATGACTAGGTGGTAATGGAGTAAAGTACATTTAGAGAACACTTTTTAGCAACATACCAGTATTATTTTGATTATTTAGAGATCATTCCTTGGTACAGGGACATATATACATAAAATATATAAAACAATAATATTTAATTCATACATACGTTTTTAATTCATGTATTTATGAAATATTTTAGGATATTTAATATATTTATACAATTTTTGATTTTACATTAATTACTACTTAAAAGATATTTAATCAACATATTCAACATAGAAGGTGACTAATAAAGATTTGTAGGGTATGCTTTATATATATAGATTTTTTTATCAAGTAAACAGTATATATGTTTTTGTAATAGGGTTTGTCATACACATCACTAACAATATGAAGAAAATCGTTGCCCATATCAACTGCCTTCAATATTTTATGGTTTGTTTATGTCTATGTATAAGATTTCATTTTTATGGAAGTATGTTTTTTTATAATTTTTTTATATTTTTAATATACATGTACTTTATTAATATATATATATATATATATATATATATATATATATATATATACATTTTTAGATATGTAAGATTTCATGGTACTATGATAGCTGTAGATAGTGAATGTACAACAGAATGCATATAGTTAAGAGTCAATTGTAATTGGAATCAATTGTATCCAAGAGACTAAACAACAATCAAGCAATAATTGATTAAGTATGTGTGTATTTAAACAGAATTAATGTGTTGAATTGTAGATTCTGATGAAGTCTCACGATAGGAGACGAAAGCGCTCTCAATATATTTTATTATCGAGACAGTGTGTTTAAATAAAGAGTTTGCTAGATTTTGGATATATCCTATGGTCAGTTCGTCTTTTTATATACGTACAGGTGGAGGACAGCCTATATTGTTACCTACAGCAAGATTTTTGTCATTGGTTATTAGTTTGTACTGGGTGCGTGGACCCAGTGTTTGTGTTTGGTCAGAACAGTTAACCACTATGCCATGACAGCTGCGAAGACAGTTGTTGTTTTTCCAATATATCTGTCACTAAACATATTGAATAGTATTGAACAATTGCTTTGACTTCCACAGTTGTGTAGTTCTTGTTATAAATATTTCTGTTGCATCACACATGTTGTTATATCTAAATATACCCATATCAGATACATACAGTGAGATACATCTGGGAAGGCATACACAGCCGTGATGTTTATACATGACAGGAATATGGGTATATACATATACATATGTAGATATATGTCTACATGTACATACACATATATATTCATACATATGTATGTCTACACATCAGTATAGTGCATCATCTATATAGCCATTTGTAGATCTGTATGTGTGTGTGTGTGTGTGTGTGTGTGTGTGTGTGTATATATATACACATCCTATGTGTACAGATATGCCTATTTATGTTGATATATATATGTAGATATGTATAACTATATGTGCATACATATCTAATCAGATATACCTATTTATGTCGATATATATGTAGATATCAATAATTATATGTGCATATATATCTATATATCTGTATATGTGTAGACACATATTGCTGTGTATATGTATATATTTGAGTGTTTATATGTATGTATGTATATATGTATCCATATATGTATGTAGATATGTATATGTGCATATATCTATATAGATATATGAATATATATATATATATATATATATATATATATATATATATACACACACACACACACACACACACACACACACACACACACACACACACACACACACATACATATATGTTTACCATATGTCCAGTACATGGAGTGGAGTCCTATCTCAGCTCCAGTAGTCCCAACCTCTTAGTGCAAGGGGATGTCATGTATGTATTGCAGGTATATATGTAGACTGTTGCTACTGTAACAGGGGTTGTCTTAACATACATGCTGTGTGTGGGTGGTTACATCTGCTTTTGACATGTGCGCCATTGGCTACTGACAGACAGCCTAAGGACATCATAGTACAGTACCACTGCTAGCACAGTAACGATCCTGTGGACTACAGCATAGATATGACCAATATATGTGGACAGCTTGGCACTATGTGGTCAGTCCAGAGGTGTACACAAATCCCCTTCATGCGAGACATGTGGACCACACCTCACAATGTGGATGTTAATAGCTATGAATATGGGTATATCACGTAAATACTGGACTACATATGCCACACAGTTTATGCATTCACACACTCCAGTCTGTCATGACACATAATACCTGGTGGTGCAGAGGTCACAAGGCCACATACTACTCAATAGTTAGTGACATACATCTCTACAGAATCCCACTGCTTATTCAGAAATACACAACAGTTATGGTGGCCTGGCAGCAGTATGTCTTGCAAATAACTGGACATAACAGCACACTGGGTAATTAAACTAGGCTGCTAGGCATGTCACAGAGCACTGTGCAGACTACAGGCAGACTGCCACAACACTGGACTACATTTTGTATGGGGGAATGCACATGTACCTGCAGGCTCTACATGCATGTCACAGCACAGAGTAACAGACACCTGTGAGAAAGTACATACCCACAACCAATGTGAGCACAGCCACAGCCACATATGGTGCACAAGCTTAATATGAGACTATATGGACTGTCTGATAAACACCATCCTCATATGTGTCACTCACACACTAACCCTACATACACTGGGTCATGACACAGTGTGGTCCAATGCCTGTCTGTGGTATGGGATACATGTGTGTGTGGCCCTACAGACATGTGAGCCAATAAAGTACCATACACTGGAGCAGCATGTAACATCAGATAGAACAGGACCAAGAACAATGGCATCTACCACAGTCTGTGTACAGCCCAAAGTACGTCTGCACAATACACATACTGTCGACAATCACCATAAGTACACAGACCCCAGTACTGTACACACAACCACAGAATGTCCAGGTTATGTCCTCAGAAATAACCCCTACTATACATAACATGGCTAGCAGTCTGATATCTGACTGGCTTGTTGTCAGGTATGATGTCAATAAATAATGGTGTACAGAAAATATGCACCTCTTACTGCATGACATATGTACAAAGGTTGACAGATTTGTGGTTGGAGCTACAAACACTGGGCCAATATTGGCATGTTGGTGTGATAACCTCATACATTTACTGTCATACCAGGGTTTGTTGTGACATATGTGACACATGAAGTTAGTAACTCTCATGGCTGTCACCGTGTACTAACTTCAATCTTCACACTATGCTTTTGCAGTTCTCAGATAGGTGTTCTGTGAGTAACACAACAAACAAAAGGCTCCACACACTGCCCAGTCTGCAGAGAACCCTACAGATGGTTGTTTCCTCAAACACATAACACTGTCATGACAGGTATTAAATCATGTAGACCAGCCATATCCACACACACACCCTGTTAAACCGACATTACTCCAAATGTAGAAGTACAACACTTACATTCTGGTGTCATGTCTGGCACATCCCCCTCCTGTCTGTTGGCCTGTTTCCACAGTGTATGTTGTTAGAGGTAAATCCCAATATGATCTGTGATGCTGTTTGCCAAACACCAAATTGAAGTCCTGCTCACAGTGAATGAAAAGGCCCAACACCAACATGATGTTCCTAGATATTGGAGTGTGTTTCCATGCAATTGGCTATGGGAATGTTACCACAGCTGTTCCACAAGCAATCAGCTAGAGGGGGACTACAATTCACACAGAGGCCATCAGCTGATCATGAGCATCACTTACAAAACACAAGCTGCTGCCTAAGCAAAGTACGTGTACTTCTCTACATCCACCAGAGAAGGAGTGAGAGAGACAGACAAAGACAAAGTAAATCAGGGAGGGGGTGGGAGAGTAAAACCTAAGCATGTTTGTGTCATACACCTACCAGTACAGGGTTTCAAACCCCTGACTGACTATGTATTGCTATCACATGTCTATGCAGTTATTGCATGCGCCACATAGCTTACATGTTGGAAAGTTGTCCAAAGGTATATCCGATGGTGAGTGACATCTACAACAGTGATATAGTAGCGATAAGGTAGGTGTAGTACACGTGCCTGTCCACATGAATAGGTGTCAATGTCAACACAGCCACACTCTCTCAGGGACTCACACACATTGACACAGTAGGCAGGGTTAGGAATAGACTTTCTAACTAGCTAGTTTGCCACAATACAGTAATGCGCGGATATCACATGCACCACAGGGGTTATCCAGATGATATATAGCCAAAGGGTTTGTGAAGGTATCTGACATCAGACAGCATGTTTCAGTAGGCCTATGGGAGTTGTAGTGAGTGTGAATGTGGTTGAAAGCATCATATTCCACACACAGACACAGGGTGCCAGTACTGACATGCATGGGTGCTTTGCTTCACAGATGTGTAGTGGTTGACTGTGCCAGAAGGCTGTGCAAGGCTAGGTGAAGGGCATACTTTGGCATCAGGCCCCATGACAATGGTCTACAGTGTGACTCAGGGGTGTAGTGTCTGGATTGGCTCACACAGGTGGGTATTGTATTCATCATCCAGTTACCTGGGTTACTACTGTGTGTGGCCAGTGCTGTGCAATGCTTGATGTATGTGTTCTATAGTCCATGACATGGATGGTGTCTGGGATGTGCACATGTCCAATATGCATGTTCAGTGACATGTGGAACTGTACCTGGGGTGTCTGGCCCTTGTTGTGTACACAGATTGTTATCATCAGATGTGCCAGTCCTGGACTCATGTGGCAGGAACTGGTAATGAACACCAGGTTGACCCTGCACCTACATTGATAGCATGATACAGGTATTTCCTGGTGTCAGTGGCATCTGTCCATACAGGGCATGTGTTTAAGGCATGGTATATTCTTTGTGGGTCACATTTGATGGCACCACAGTTGTTGCAGGTGTCCAGTGGGGAACATAGTGAATGTGCACTGTCTGCAGTTATGTGCCTATTGTAGTGATGGGACAGGGTGCCATGCCCTCTATAGTCCACTGCAATCACACCATGGTTACTATCTGTGGGCAATATGGAGAGTATTACCAACAAAGCGGTTGTTGCCTAGGCAAGTGTGTTTTTGTATGAGACATGGGTTGAGAGTGTTCTCTGGGTAATACAAGGGTTGCTTACTTTATTTGCCAGGTATTGATGTCACATGCAGGGGTATGGATTGGCACCCCAGCCTTTCGGCTATTTGACATCTGTTATCCTTGTAAGGTGGACATTGTGACATATAATAGGCCCACCATATAAGAAATTTGCAAAATCCACTCTCCAATGAGTCCATTTGTTACCCATTCACAGCCACCTCCACACAGGATATGAATGACAAACACAGGCACACAGTTACCATGTCTGAGATTAGAACTCCTACCTAACTAGTTTATCACACTACAGCATTACACAGTTATAGGATGTGCCATTGTGATAAGTGGGGCTACTCCTTCCCCAAAGGTGTATTTCACTGGGAATTACATCAGCAGGCTTGCTAAAGAAGGGCAATGGAGGTGGTATTGACTGTGAATGGCCTCAAAAGCATTGCTCCCTAGACAAACAAACACACAAACATCCACACTTGTCATGTCTGGGAATAGAACTCCTACCTAACTAGTTTATCACACTACAGCATTACACAGTTATAGGACATGCCACACAGCTTTTTGGGCTATTCCTTCCCCAAAGGTGTATTTCACTGGGAATGACATCAGCTGGCTTGCCAAAGAAGGGCAATGGAGGTTGTATTGACTGTGAATGGCCTCAAAAGCATTGCTCCCTACACAGACAAACAAACACACACATCCACACTTGACCTGTCTGGGACTAGAACCCCTACTGAACTACTATAGCACACTACAGCATTACACTGTTATAGGACACACCATGGAGATTACTGGATTACCCCTTCCCCAAAAGTGTATTTCAAAATGAATGACATCAGCAGGCTTGCCAAAGAAGGGAAACTGAGGTTGCATTGACTGTGAATGGCCTCAAAAACATTGCTCCCTACACAGACTAACACAAACGCACAGTTGCCATGTCTGGGATTAGAACTCCTTCCTAACTAGTTTATCCCACTGCAGCATTATGCAGTTATAGGACACGTCACATATATTACTGGGCTACTCCTTCCCCAAAGGTGTATTTCAAAGTGAATGACATCAGCAGGCTTGCCAAAGTAGGGCATTTGAATTGTAGTGAGTGTGACTAGCCTAAAAAGCATTGATCCCTACATAGCAAACACACACAGTTGCCATGTCTGGAATTAGAACTCCTACCTAACAAGTTTATCACACAACAGCATTAGGAAGCTATAGGATGCACCACAGAGATTACTGGGCTACTCCTTCACCAAATGTGTATTTCAAAGTGAATGACATCAGCAGGCTTGCCTAAGTAGGGCACTTGAATTGTAGTGAGTGTGACTAGCTTAAAAAGCATTGATCCCTGCACAGACACACATACACACACACACACACACACACACACACACACACACACACACACACACACACACACACACACACACACACACACACACACACACACACACACACACACACACACAGTTGCTACATCTAGGATTAGAATTCCTACCTAACTAGTTTATCACACTACAGCATTACACAGTTACAGGATGCACCACAGATATTACTGAGTTATCCCTTCCCCAAAGGTATATTCACAGTGACTGACATCAGCAAACTTGCCATAGTAGGGCTATGAGGAGGGCAGTATGTGTATAGGCCATAAACCATTCATCTAGAGGCAGACACACCACACCCAGGCATACACAGGTTTATATTCCACAGGTATGTGTATACAACTGCTAGATTACTACTGCCTTGTACAGTGATGTTGCACAGTTAGCACTAGCTCCACAGAGTCTATAATGCTGAGGGATTCCAGAGGCTAATTTCTACAGTGAGTGACGTTTACACATCATGTGGTTGTAGCCATTTGGCTGTGTGCTGGGTGGGACAGGCCTCATGATGGAAGGCTCTTTGTCACTGTCACTCTCTTCCACACATCTATGTATGTGTACATTTGGCATATTATAGTGCATTGTCCTTGGATATATGTGTGTATTCCTATCCAATGTGTGTGCAAAGCATGACTGGTGCATACTGAGGAGTGCATGTACTAACATCTGCAATGGTCAGATATTTATGGTCCACTGTTGTTGCCAGACATGGGCTTCATTTCTTTAAGTGTGTGAGCATGCCCAGTATGACCTTTCAGTATTTTGTTGACTGACATTGCCTTCATTTCTCTAAGTGTGGCAGCATGCCCAGTATGCCCTTCTGTATTGAATGTGTGGATCCATTCCAGGTAGATGGTAATTCAGTGCAGACATTTGTATTCTACACTTACAGCTAGCAAACTGTTTCTGCAAGATACCTGTAGATCAGTTGGCAATATGGGGTCAAACTGGGCAAGGGATAGTGGGTACTGTAGGTAATTGTGTCTGTGCTGCTTCTGCTACATGGTCCTGGTGTTAGCAGAGATATTCAGACATGTGTAGTGTTATACACTGTGATATTTTATGTCCTCAAGTACTGTCAGGTAGACATTTTTGCTCACAGTGATGTCCTGGGGAACACAGTGTGAATGCAGCTGTGTCCAGTATTGTGGTCAAATGCCTACATATTCCTGCAAACTAATTCCATTTTGGAGGGGGAGCTACAGACACTTGCTGCTGGGTCTGTGTAACTCATTCAGCGCCTTGGTACAATGGTGGCAGAGGATCCCATATGTGTACATCCATCAATGTGACAGTATGGCCTTATTTTGCTGTGGCAATACCTCACAGCTGTACAGATTCACACAGGTTACCCAGAGGCAGGGGTCATAAGTCAGGACACTACCCCTATTGTGGTTATAGGCAGGTTTGTAGCCACCCATGTTTGTGTTTGCAGCCAGGGATAGTATGTGCATACGGCTGTGTTTTGGACTTTGCACATTCCATGCTGCCCATGCTCCAACCCCCCTGCTATTATTATATCCTCTTCCATACAGTATGAAAACATTCTCTGATACTTTCCCTATAGTAATCACCTCATCACAGCAGTGTATTGGTGTTGCTCCACAGTTCATGCAGTGGGAAATGGTGGACATGTTACTGTGGTTTGTCCACATGGCCTTGCATATTGGTTCTGTGGACTGTGTTATCTTGTTATTTGGGAGTCCATGACATAACATACATTTGCAGTACGGGTGAGATGCAGGCCTTTGGCAGAGGACTGTAGGCCATTTGGTAGTGAGGCAGGCCAGCTGTAGCAGGCCATTGCATTCTGTCAGTCCTACAGCACCAGACTGCCATACAGTATATTCCCCTGGGGTGACAGGGTAGGTGTGCTTTCATGCCAATACTTTCTGTCAGTATTGATCAGGTGGTGTGGATGCTGGCAGGGTGCTGCTTACAGCTAGGGACACACCTGCATGGGACACCTGCACTGCATGCTGCATTCTTTCACTATTGCCATACACAGGTGGAGGTCATATTGTACCCATTCCCAACAGCAGGGATAAAACTGGAGAGGTACCTGTGGGTGGTGGTTGGGTGAGCTCACTACTTGCATCTGACTCACAGATATGCATGTGGCATTCCACTTATGCTGGCTTGCGTAAGGATATCAGCTGAATACATCATTCCTATGACCTTTGTGATCTGTGAGTGTTTGGCCAGATTACATCAGTATTCCATACTACAAGCCCAGATAATGTGCTGCAAACCTGTATGTACAATTCCAAGGGTGTGTCCATTTCACAGCTACACATTATACACTTTCGGTCTGGGGTACTTTCCCCCTGTGCACTGCTTGTATATCTGGGCCAACAGTCATGCCATGTCCATCTTTCAGATGGAGACACATATTACCTCCATATATTTACAATGGCTTACTGCTAGAATGTGTTATACTGAGAAGCATTGTGTTCAGCACTCCAGTTGTGAGGACTTGGGCCTGTCATCAGTAGTAGTGGGCAATGGCCACCAGGTCAAACCTCACCATGTATACATACTGATCACTCTCACACAATATGAAACACACACCAACCTAACACACGCATACCTGCATATTGTACAAATGCTACAATCTGTCTTGCTACCTTGGCCACCTCAGGTAATCTATGCTCCACTGGTATTATACCTAGACATACATGCTACTACAGTTCTACATCGGATTGGGGGGGTACACCAAACTATTACTACATTTCTACATAGGATCGGGGGTGCACACCTGACTGTTATTACATGTCTACATTGGATTGGGGGGGCACACCAGACTGTTACTACATTTCAACATAGGATTGGGGGGGCACACCTGACTGTTTCTACATTTCTACATAGGACTGGGGGGGCACAGCTGACTGTTTCTACAATATTACATAGGACTGGGGAGGCACACCTGACTTTTTCTACATTTCTACATAGGATTGGGGGGCACACCTGACTGTTTCTACATTTGTACATAGGATGGGGGGGAACACCTGACTGATACAACGTATCTACATCAGACTGGGGGGGTACATCAGACTGTACTACATTTCTACATAGGATTAGGGGGGCACACCTGACTGTTTCTACATTTCTACATTGGATTGAGGGGCACACCTGACTGTTACAATGTGTCTACATTGGATTGGGGGGGGGCACACCTGACTGTTACTACATTTCTACATAGGATCAGGAGCACACCTGACACTTCTACACATTTGCTATGACTGTAGTGGTTTGTCAGGTACTCCATTTCATTTTGTATTCTAACCTATCATGCTGACTAGAGGCATATCAGTGTACTACAGGTCTTAGGTATGATTCACCTACATATCAGTGTCTGACTTCTTACCCTTCAGAACTAACATCCCACTGCCTGGCCTGATGTAGTCTGTCTGTGTAGGCCTGGGGGGAGGTTACTCATAGCCATCATTCTGAGGCCTTAGCACAGCCTTTGTTTGTGTTTGTCTACACCTGTCCTACCGGCTGAGACTGTTGGTGGGTATGTGAGCCTCCCTGACTAGCATGTGTGTGTGTCATATGGACACATGTGGCCCAGCACATTTCCTGCAGTGGGTTTTGTCACCATGTGTAGTACTGGTGACTATGGTGACACCAGTATTTGTTGCAGATCTCATGCTGCCACTATAGGTGTCTATTATTTACTGGCATCCCATTCAGCCACCTGATTCTCTTGCATGCTTACATCCATACCATAGATATAAGTAACAACACATACTACTCCATTCGGCAATTGGTACGAAGAATGACTTACCTTGTGGCTGTGCCAGTAAAGAGGATAGTGCTGGAGGGCTGCCTATGTCAGATGCACATAGTACACTCCCTATACATGGTTGAGCACAGGTAGTGTCATGTTTGGCATCCCTTTTACGTGTCATTCCCTGGGTCCCTACTGTGTCAGTGTTTGTGCTATGCGTTGCCTCTTTGCCAAGGCCAGGCCATACTGGGCACGCCTCTTTCTACCTACTTGAGCAGACTCAGGTTGTTACTCCTCCAAGCCATTCTGTGCCTGTGCAGGCCTTGGCAATGGTGGGGGGCTGTGTGACCCTGCACCGTGCTGTTCCTGCTGCAGCTGTTTCCACAGGATCATATTATGTAGCACGGCACATACGATGACAATTTGAGTACATGTAGTTGGTGAGTATTGCAAGGCTCCACTGGATGTGTCCAGGCACCGGAACCATGACTTGAGGATCCCAAACATATGCTCTATTATAATTCTGGTCTGTGCATGTGCCTCATTAGGGAGTTCTGGTTCAAGTGTGTGTGGATTTCTGATGGGTGTCATCAGCCATGGCTCCAGTGCATAACCAGCATCCCCCACTAGGTGACCGTAAGGGATGTCCCCATTGGAAAATCTCTGGAACAGCTGTGTCAGATGCCAGATGTGGGAATCGTGATAGCTTCCAGGGTAGCCAGCACACACATTCATTATAATGCTTTGGGGATCGCACATGACCTGGCAGTTGATGGAGGAGAAGCCCTTGTGGTTGATGTAGACCCTACCCTGTTCACCAGGTGGTGCTTTGATGCATATGTCCCTGCAGTCTATAGCACCCACTACCTCAGGGTATTCTGCTATTTGGTGGAAGAGACGCATATTGCTGGCCAACGCCTCACGGGTGTCGGGAAAATATACATGCTCACCGACATGTGCTGACATGGCATCCAGGAACTGGTGGTGTACCCTGGATGCTGATACCTGTGAGATCCCCATGATATCCCCAGTTGGCCTTTGGAAGGTACCTGTGGCTTGTATTCTTAGGCCTGCACATACCTAATTATCCACTGGGATGGGTTCCCCTCTGTTGGTTCTGTGTGTCAGGCGTGGCTGGCACAGCTCAACAATTTGCTGTAGGAGGTCCCTGTCCACCCTATAGCTTTCTACTATCTCCAGCTCATGTAGCACCTGGTAGGTTACCCTGCGTCTGTACACTCTTCTCCATCTCCTCACTGTGGGTTGGTTGGCAGCATTCTCATCCTCACCACCCTCAGCCTCTTACACATGTTGATGTATGATAGCTACTGCAGCCCCTATTATTTTGTTGTTTTTGTTTGTTAAACTTTCCTTACTTGTATACACCGGTGGTGTAGAGTATGTGGGAAAAAAACAGAGAGAAAGGTGTTTGCATAGTTTATAGTAGTGTTCTGGGCTGGGCTGCTGCCTATGTAACTGGCTGATTCTGATACATTTCCCCTGCCAGCTATGCTAGTTCTCCTTGATTACCTTTCTACTACTGTTTTCCCTTCCTATTGCCTTCCTGTTTAAGCCCAGGGCTGCGCCGCACAAACACAGTGCTCAAATGTGTACAGAGCCACTATTTCCTGGTTTACTTTTTTTTTTCCTTTAAAACCCGGTGTGCGGTTTGCACACCCACTTAGGCAATGTAAAGAGAGCTGGGCAGCCTCAGACACACCGCCTTGCTTAGCTCTGCTAAGCTAAGGGCAAACCCGAGCCACAGGGCTCCAATCCGCTTACAGTATGCCTGACACCCCCCCCCCCCATGATGTCAGCTAACTCCTAGGCTTGCACCATGTTATTCCTGCACTTACACTGTTGGGTGCTGACTACGGAGGTTGAAATCTGGGATTCAGTATCATTCCCCTCATTTGCATAAGATTGCCTGCTAATGCATAATTACGAGTCCCACACTGAGCCACCCCCATTAGTAACCACTATTCACTGGCCATGTTGTCTTCTGCCTGCCATTGAGCATAAAAGCAAAATAGTGATTTTGGTTAAAATGCTTATTACAGGTTATTTATTTTTTATTTTTGGCCCGATCCCGTTTGTGCGCCACTGCCCTACGTTTAAACAGCCAAAATCAGCTACAAAAAATAATAGTTAGCTATTTTTTTAACTGTTTTCCATGCCAATGACCATATATTTGGCCATTGGAATGCTTTACATGTTATATACACCCTTTATTTGGTGCTGTCATGGCTCCATTTTGTAGTTTTCAGAAATGTACTCGGTTACTAACCGAGTACATTTCTGCAGGTTACACTAGTCCTGCACAAGCGGCTGCCAGCTTCCTGGATCACAAATTAACCTCATTTGCATGGTTTTCACCTGCAAATGGAGTAATTTGCATACAGGTGCTGCGTTCATGCAGGAATAGTGCAGGAGCACTCATGCACATCCCTGCAGCTTATTCCTGGATCGCACGGCGGACATATTGCCTCCTGGAGCTCCTGCACTGTTCCTGCAATTCATGCAGGGCTTGCTGAATCTGGGGGAAAGTGCCCAGTGCTAGCATTTAGTGAAACCATGTGATCATAAATGAGGTTTCAGAGGAACCACTTTAATAAGCCCATCCCCTCTATCAGCGTGTAACAATGCAATCCATTTAAGTTCTGCTTTAACGTCTTCCATTCTACCATCATCATAAATCATCTGCATTACCATAACCTTGAAAAGTGTGATGAGTCAAACTGGTTAACATGCCTAGCTAAGGCATTCTTTTTATCAGACTTCTTGATATTATAAATATATTCATGCACCCATTCTCATAGTGAACAATCAGTCTTACCTACATAAAATGAGGTGCAGGCTTTACATTCAGCTAAATACACAACTTGTCTAGTGCTGTAATCAGCATTAAACTTATACTATCTCCTTGTATGTGGGTGAATAAATAAATTGCTGCTATCAATGTATGAACAAATTGTACATTTTCAACATCTGTGAGTGCATATCAGCTTTGTTGTTCCCCTTAGTGTTCATTTTATAGCATAACATGTGCTTCAGTGATTTATTATTTCTGAAAAGAAATCTCAGGTAGGGGGGCAACAATCTCTCTAATTTTATCTTCTTTAACTAAAATGAACCAGTTTTGCTAAACACATTACATATTGATCCCGGATCTGACACATATGGTATGGTTACACCCACATATTGTAAGTCTGTTCTATCATTAGTGGCTATATTACTGACCAGCCTATCAGTAATTAATAAAGTTTGTCTGTGCCCACTCTCTCCAAACTATTAGATTGCAGGCACTAATTCACTTCCTGATCAGAGTATCCAGCTAGCAAATCACTTCTGAATTCATCTATGGATTCATTGAAATCCGCCTCCCTGCAATTCATCCTTGAAAGTCGCATACCATGCCCTCTGACAACATTTTGGTAAATATGGTGTGGGTACATGCTCTTTCTGTGTAAGAAATTATTTTTCTTACATGACTTCTTAAACAATTTAGATCTAAATTGCCCATTCTGCTCCATTATAATGGTAACATCTAAAAAGTTTATACTATTAGTGGAACAGTACATGGTAATGTAAAGTGGACAAAATTTGCGTAGGAGTCTAAAAACTCAACAAAATCCAATAATTCTGAGCATTGTCCACCCCATAAAACAAACATGTCATCAACAAATCGTTTGTTGTATATAATGAACTCAAAGAAGTGGTTACCATGTAAAACACAAGAGGTTTCCCACAAAGCTAAAACCATGTTGGTGAAGGTATTGGCATAAGGTGTGCTATGCCAGATCTCTGCCAGTAATAAATGTCATCAAATAAAAATACATTATTCTCTAAGATCAACTCCATAAACATGCAAATTAATGAAGCATGAGCTTCAGAAAAATCACTGTAAGCATGTAAACAATTTTTGACATATTCTAAACCCACATTGTTCGATATCATTGTAAATAGTGATTTAACATCCAAGGTTAGCATCCACACAACCTGTTCACTAAATAAATTATGAGTCACATCAAAAAGAAATTGTAAAAATGTTTGGTGTCCTTAAGAACAGTGGACATAGCTTCTAACAGTGGTCTAATGGTCTTCTCCACATACATAGACATGGATTCCGTTAACCACCACATGAATGAAACAATCAACCTCTTTGGTGGTTCAGCAGAGTTCTTGTGAATTTTGAGTAGACCATATATAACTGGAATGAGTGGAAATTTAATACAGAGAAAATCATAACGTTCTTGAGTAATACATTAAACAGTCATACAAATCATCATGTACTCTAGCAATCATATAATTCACATCAGTTCAAGAGACCACACCATAGGTGCAAGTGTTTGAAAGAAGCAATCTCATGCTCCTACACACACACACACACACACACACGCACGCACACACACACACACACATATATATATATATATGTGTGTATATATATATATATATATGTGTGTATATATATATATATATATATATATATATATATATATATATATATATATATATATATATATTATAAAGAGAGAGACGTAGTGTTCCCAATAACCAGAGAAGATGGAATGTAGAGAAAATAATTAAAAAAGTCTACATGTGCATGCATATACTTATTTCGTAACAAGTACACCAATATATATACAAACTTGTATGCATAAAACTAAAGATATACATGTATATACACATGTATTGAAAAGTAAATTAATAAGTGGTAGTAGTTATTATAACCTTTAATGATTTATGAAAGACTGATACCTACTTTAAATCCCATTTAAACTGAATAGATCACTGAAATAAATATAGTAATTTAGCTATCTAGGTGTTTGAATTGATTTGTTTGTAAAATATATGACTATATAGATAAAATAATGGTTGATTTAAATAAAAAAACTAAAAATATACATAAAGTCATCTCTAAATGTTTTGGTATTTAATTTAAAGCAATCTGCATCATGAAAGTCAAAATTATTTAGGAAATATTTTTAGAAAATGTGAAAATCAGTATGACTCTATGTTACATTTTCATTATTACAAAGAAATATTTGGTAGCCACCACATAACTATGTAAATACAATAGATAAAAATATGTGATATAATACAGCAGTCCTATGTATTTAATCACTCCTTTCTCTTTCCATTATAATATAGGAGTCCTAAATATCTAATCACTTCTCTCTCTCTCTTTCCATTATAATATAGCAGCCCTATGTATCTAATCACTTCTTTCTCTCGCTCTCTCTTTCCATTATAATACAGCAGCCCTATGTATCTAATCACTTCTTTCTCTCTCTCTCTCTCTTTCCATTATAATACAGCAGCCCTATGTATCTAATCACTTCTTTCTCTCGGTCTCTCTTTCCATTATAATACAGCAGCCCTATGTATCTAATCACTTCTTTCTCTCTCTCTCTCTTTCCATTATAATATAGCTGCCCTATGTATCTAATCACTTCTTTCTCTCTCTCTCTCTTTCCATTATAATATAGCAGCCCTATGTATCTAATCACTTCTTTCTCCCTCTCTCTTTCCATTATAATATAGTAGCCCTATGTATCTAATCACTTCTTTCTCTCGCTCTCTCTTTCCATTATAATATAGCAGCCCTATGTATCTAATCACTTCTTTCTCTCTCTCTCTCTCTTTCCATTATAATACAGCAGCCCTATGTATCTAATTACTTCTTTCTCTCGCTCTCTCTCTTTCCATTATAATATAGCAGCCCTATGTATCTAATCACTTCTTTCTCTCTCTCTCTCTTTCCATTATAATATAGCAGCCCTATGTATCTAATCACTTCTTTCTCTCTCTCTCTCTCTCTTTCCATTATAATATAGCAGTCCTATGTTTCTAATCATTTCTCTCTCTCTCTCTCTCTCTTTCTATTATAATACAGCATTCCTACTTATCTAATCACTTTTCTCTCTCTCAGTAGTCTTCTACCCCTAAAGAACAACTAAACATCCTCTTTATTTCCTGTATTGAATACTTTTTTAAATGTATGTAACAATAATCCTAAGCACAGCCAGTCCTACAAAAATTCATACCTCTCCTCCTGTTGCTTCTGGCCACTTTTAACAGCAATAACATGTAAATACCAAAATGGGGTAATCAAAATAGTTTTTAGATGGCTGGCACATGTGGAGTATGCAAAACCTATTAAAAATATTTCTAGTGGGACAGTGGGATATATTCTATCAATATATCTGTAAAATATCTTGACTGTTGTAGTAAAGCTTCTTGAAAACACAACTGTCATATAAGTTCATAAGCAGACCATGAGATACAATGTGGTATAACCTAATACCACTGTCATATAAGTTCATAAGCAGACCATGAGATACAATGTGGTATAACCTAATACCACTGTCATATAAGTTCATAAGCAGACTATGAGATACAATGCAGTATAAACTTAACAGAACTGTCATATAAGTTCATAAGCAGACTATGAGATACAATGTGGTATAACCTACCATTATGTCAAGAATATGTTGTATAGCACTTACAAAGAAACATTTCTACCTTTATACTATTTACATATTTTAAAACTATGAATTTGTCCATCATAATCTTTTCCTAAAACAGATTCTACCAGTTTAGAAAATGTAGTGCTATATTATTTACCAGGTAAACTATTTAATTACAAAACAAATTCTCCAGCATTTAATTAGCACAGCACAGCAACATAATGACTAGCATCAGTAACACAATGTACTCATCGTCTGACTATAGCATATTAATCAGAAATTGTATACCCTCTTTATATCATAAGCTTTTGTAATGCAATGTGTTTCTGCCACATTCTGGCACTGTAAATAACTATAAATGCTTCTGCTACTGTTGTTGTTACTCCATATGTGTTCAGTTCTATAATGTTTTAAAACAACTCTCTAGTTAGTCTGTAGCATTTCTTAGTAGCTGGAATCCTTTAAAGACTACTCCATCTACTTATTTTATCTCTAGCAGTTTTATAATGTATTAGGATCCCAAAAAGTGTAATATTACATGTAGAGCCATTTGCTAGCTGTTTATCACAGTATTGTATATCTAACAGTGTAATTAGTTCCTTTTAATCAGTTGCTAGCTGTATTCTCTTTTTTCCCATTGTACTGAAACCTAAAAGGGAACTGCTGCATTATTTGCCAGTCGCTAACCTAATTCTTAATGTATCAGACCTCTAAGAGAGTATTGCATTATTTGTAGTTAGTCGCTAGCTGTTTGTACATTGCACTGAAAATCTAAAGGGACTTACTGCAGTTTTCTGTTAGTTTTGTCAGTTTGGTAGTTAGTCGCTAGTCGCTAGTTGTTTGTTCATTGCACTGAAACTCTAAAGGGACTTATGTCAGTTTTCTGCAAGTCGCTAGTCATGTTTCGGCTGAATCTGACTTCTTAGAGTGTATTGCTGCATTTTTTAGCTAAGTTGCTAACCGTTTATTGCTGTTAACTCTACACAATTTATCCATTAGGACTCAGATCCCAGATAGATTTCCCAAGCTGCAGAACAAGCTACAAGCCTCCCAGCCTGCGAATAACACGGAACACTGTACCACCTTACCCTTAAACCAAACAAAACTATAAAAGGTTAATATTACCTTAAAACTATTTTACCACAAAGCTACTACTTTACTGATACTGGGTCCTGCATTGGCGGTTAGCCCCTGAGCCCCTAATTAAAAGTTAGAAACTAAGAAATTGACCAAAATTGCTCTGCCCACAGTCGCTAGTATTATTAAAACCTAGAGACTACCATCATGAACTTACCCAATCCCTGTACACAAAACTAGCCTTTTTTCTCCAAAAGAAATAACTCTTGCATAAAAGTTTACCTTTAAAAGTATCCCCTAACCTTAATTCAACTTAAAATTAACATTTACCTATAGCTCTGAGCACTGGTGTCTGGTGTCTTGTGATTTGATTAGCCCCACTCAGCTTGCCCTTGCTTTGCTCGGGCTCGCTCCTTGCCCCACCCTGCTCCCATATCCCACCCTCTCCTAGTGGTCCTAAATTTAGCTAATCTAAACCACACCCCATCCCCACAAAAAACAATCAAAAAACACTGTAATCAAAGCAGCACTACTCAATCAGCAATCACTTGCCCCTCCCCCTGACATCATTTCCTAGGCTCGAGTGTCAAGTTAGGTAGTTATGTCAGCTCCCACCTTGCTATTACCAACCCTGCTAACAGCAATGCTGCTCATCGCCTACCTCTTCTCAGCCTATGAAACCAAGAGTAAACTAGGCTACAATACCCAAAATTTCAAACTTCCACTCTAACAAGCAGAAACAAAAATGCTCACCTCTCAGTACGCTATATATCCAACTCCTCTACTTCAAAGAAATACATCCATACTAGACCCTGCTACATTTCACCCAAACCCACACACTAACAAAACATTCTCCATATAATATGGAAACTACTACTCAGGTTAAGAAACAACCTAACAATGGATGGCGACATCCATCCAAACCCTGACCCACCCAAACTTCTCAGCCCAAGCCTCCCCACTAACACCCCTACCAACATTGCTCCATCAAACAGGCCACCAAACTCCTTGCTGGCCTGCCATCTAAACATTAGGAGCATAAACAATAAAATTCATCATATCCATGCCCTCTAAGATCTTAATACACCAGATATACTATGCCTCACAGAAACATGGCTAAAACCTTCCACAAAGGACAATGAGGTATTACCACCAGGGTACAATATGCATAGACTAGACCGTTACTCAAGAAAGGGTGGCGGGGTAGTCATACTTTACAAATCTGACTTATCTGTCACTTTGGATATGCAACAACCCCCCCAATCAACAATGCAGAAATTCTCATTGCCAAACAAAAAAATCAACAGCAACAAAAACATAGTCTGTGGCTATATTCTCCCAGGTAAGAACACAGAAACCCTTGAACACCTCTTAAACTGGCTATGCCTTACCCATCCACAAGAAACCATCATACTAGGGGATTTCAACATTGATTGGAACACCTGTTACACTGAAACCCCCACAACCCATGTAAACCTACATGGATTTACCCAGACCATATCCCTTCCCACTAGGATAGGTAAACACAACCAAAAAGATAGTACCATTGACTGGATACTCATTAACAACCCCCCACAGTACTATACATCTGGTGCTTTACCTGATGACCACAGTGACCATTGCCTTACCTATATAATCAAGTTTAAGGTAAACTGCTCCCAAAACCCCACTTGCAGGACTATTAGAAGCCATAGGAACTTCAACCTTAATGAATTTAATAACGAACTTAAAGCTTGTAACTGGACAGCCCTAAAGAATCTCCCCCTAGATGATGCAGTCTCATATTTTAATGGTAAATTCCTTATGGTTCTCACCTCCCATGCTCCTACTCGTACTGTTAGAGCCAAAGTTAATATTGTGCCATGGATCATCAAAGACACCAAGGAAAAAACTCACACTAAGAAATAAGGCGTGGGCTACCTACTGAACAACAAAAAACCCCAATGATCAACTTAAATTCAGACAACTAAGAAATGACACCAAAAAAATCTATAACCTTAGATAAAAAGAGCTATTACTTCCACCTACAACAAACCCACCAAATTAGACCTCAAAAGTTCTGGGCTGTGCTCAACAAGCTCCTATGCCCAGGCCAAACTACCACCCCACCCCACACAACCACCAACGATAAATCCTCTGAAAATATAGCTAACACCTTTTTCACAGAGACTATCCAGTTTCTGGCCAGCAAACTCACTCCTAATGGCCCTAATCCAAGCTTATCCCCATACCAATACCCAAACACCATTTAGCTTCCTACCTGTACCTACCCATCTAATAGTGACCCTACTTAAGAAACTGAGACCCACAACTCTAGCTGCTGATCTATTCCCTGTAGACTACTTACAAAAGGCTGCAGATGATAGAGCATACCCAGTCTCTATACTGATTAACCGGACTCTATCTGAAGCCACCGTACCCACCATCTGGAAAATCTCCCACGTTATACCTCTTCTCAAGGGAGGCAGTTCTACTGAACTGTCAAACTATAGGCCTATTGCTATATTGTCTCCACTAGTTAAAATCATGGAAAAGTATATATACATGCGACTTATGCAATATCTCACCCACAACAAACTTCTGTCCAATACACAACATGGTTTCAGGCCAAATCATAGTACCACCTCAGCCCTCCTTTCATTCTCAAACGTCATAAACCAAAACAGAAACAACAATAATCTATCCTCCGTATTATTTCTCAATCTATCCAAGGCCTTTGACATGGTAGACCATAAAATACTTATGAGAACCTTAACATCCTTTGCTTTAAACAATCATGTACTCCAGTGGTTTGAAGCCTATCTGGATGGTAGGCAGCAAGCAGTGCTTTGGCAAACCAAGCTGTCATCCAGCCTCCCCATCACACTAGGAGTTCCCCAGGGCTCCATATTGGGACCTCTTCTTTTCTCTCTCTCTCTTTACCAATGACCTCCATACAGCCATCCCATATGCTACCTGCATACAATATGCAGATGACTCCACTCTAATTTGTTCTGCAACCTCGCCTGCTAACCTAATTACCTTAACCCAGATCACCTTCAACACAGATGAAAACTGGCTGTCACACCAACGCCTGATTCTAAACCCCAACAAAAACAAACTGCTTATATTCTCCCCCACAAGCAGGTCCCCAACAACACCATTATTTAACATAACAGCAAACAATGGCACAATCATCTCCCCAGAAGCCCAAACCAAACTATTAGGTATTATAGTGGACAACAACCTCAAGTTTGACAAACGCATAAATCAAACCATAAAAACAGTCCATAAAAAACTCAGGTCAATATATAGGATCAAATCAGTCCTCACTCCAACAGCTAGAACTGCAATTGGCTGATCCCAACTACTATTTACCCTTCTCTATGCCTCACCTCTCTTGTCCAACCTGAACAAATCAGATCTTAATAAACTAGCAACCTGCTGTAACCAGAATGTTAGATTTGCTGCCGACACACCATACCAGACCCACCACTGTATCAACCTAAACCTCTTAGGATGGATGGAACTTCCCAACTTACTACCATTCAATCAACTCGTAGTAACACATAAAGTTCTTTACTGCCCAGAAAAAACTCCAGAATTAAAAAATATAATCTCCCCCTACAACAACAATCGCCCACTCCGATCCTCCACCAGACTACTGGTTCAAACGGTCAAAGAAAACCACTCTGCTGGTAACTCCCTATTTGCCAACTCTGTTGGTAAAACATGGAACTGTCTACCAACAGGCCTGACATTACAACCATCCTTAGCCATATTCAAAAACAAACTAACGAGTCATTTCAAATCACACTGGTTATGCCCATGCTCTAGACCCAACTAGGATTTCTCTCTACATCACTACTTCATGTCCCATCTTAAGTATACTAGTCTCATACCAAATAGGCCCAGTCCTTTCCCTAATCTTATTGGGTATGGTCCTATAACAGGAAGAGAACCTCAGTTATCTGCTCTAGCCAGAATGTCAAGATACAAAATATTTCTACCCAGTATTTGTATCTGATCAAGTCTGAATATGTATGTAATTTAACCTCTGCAAGCAATGTAACTACTATATGTATGTATCTACTGTATGTACGTTACTACTGTAACTACCGTTGTTATTGATACGCAAATGAATGTATAAAGTTAATTTTTTCTAAATTGTCTTTGTGTTTTTTACTGTTAACCTTGAAGCTTTTCTCCCCAGGCCTCTGCTGAAAATGGACATATATCCAGTCAGACTATCCCAGTCAACAAATGAAAAATAAAATAAAATAAATAAATTGTACACTCACTCAAGACTCCAAACAGATCAACCATTTACTGAAAAAATGAATATTTCAATTAAATACTTAGTTTGCACTCAGTTTATTTCTGCATATCATAGGTCTTAATCTCTCCACTTGGTCATGTCTCCAATGTGAAAGGAAACAAATTCTTGGCTGAAACATTCACCAGTTACAGAAAAGGATAAGCAGCTTAGAACAGCATAAGCTTAGAAACTTATTTGAAGTATTACCAAAAATATCGGTATAAACAAATTATTTCATTCATCATGTCACCCTATGACCAACATCAGAAAAATGGGGAAGACTGTCTTCTGCTTAGATTCAAACCCACAGCTCTCCACTAGATTTCTTAAGCAGTACTCTGTTAGGTTGTCAACTCCCCTCTTCAGATAAATAACAAATAAATAAGTATCTCTCAGCTCTAACACACATTCTGGTTTGCAGACAGAACTAATAATGAGTTTCCAATTAAATCGTTCACCAGAAATTCTAATTTTCAACAACTCAAGTCTGTCTTTAGAATGAAATACAGCTCAACCCTACACAGGCAAATGCAAACAGACCAACAACCCCTGATACAGAAATAATATTTTTCTCATTTGTCCAATATAGCCACACAAATATACTTTTTAATCAAGATACTCATCCATCCTCTACTCCACAGATAACTGCCAGTCAGTACAAACCACACCACTATTCCTTTCCACATAACCATATAAACTATTACTGCAACCCCACAAATCCTGTTAATTGCCGATCACTTGACCCTGAAAAGATAATATCATGCCACCAAGAAAAAGAGTAATGATAAGAATGTGTCTTCCCAAATCACTCAGTTGTTGCCAACAGTCATATGCCTTCCCTGTTTTATTGCATTTAAATGCTAACTAAATCAGAGTGGCAGAATAAGGTGACTGCATACTCAGTCTTACAGAAACCACAGCATGAAGTTTATATTCATTTCTAAAAAACTCATATACACCGACGAGAAAAAGTATGAAGCAGTATAGATAGAAAGTGTTTATATTATAATTGGATAATTCACATTATAAATGCTTCTTTAATATTCACTGAGATGAGCATTAATCAGTTTAAAGTGATGTAATACACCTATATTATAAATATCCATTAGTATTTTTGGCACTTAAATTCTGAATAATATACCTATATTGTAAACCAGCTATTTAAAATGAGCTATTATAAACCAAAGAACTCAAAACATCTCAAACAAATATCTTAATGGTTAAGAAATAGAAAACATAAGAAGGAACAACAATCACCTTTGGCTTCTTGAACAGAGGCTGAGTATCACCAACTATAACATGCATGTCAAGGAAATAAATGCACCACTTAAAAGTATAATATTTTGTAATAAAAAGTTATAGGCAACTGATCATACAGAAATTTACTCAGGAGGAAATTCTAAGTAATAAAATTTAAAATGTCTTGGCTGTTTTCAACAACAGTCATGGCAATGTTAGGTTTCTTAGAAGAAATCAAGGTGATCTGAATGTCATTTGAATGCAGAATAAGACCTGTCCATGCTGTTCGTGTCTGGTGGGGTGTTGTGATGCCTGGCTAAAAAAAAAGCAGTTATGAACTTGTAGAAATATCAGGATAAGCAAAACAGTTAAAATGTAATACAATATTTCTTTTTCTTCTCTCTTGTTCATCTACAGAAGGATTTTCTAATGGTCAGAGGAAAGCTTATATTTTTCCTTTCTGAATATCAAACAGTAATGGATGTTTTTAAAGTGTGTTAAATCCCCATATTTGCTGTATCCTGGAGTTAATGGAACAATCATACATGAACGATAAGAAACTGTGGTTATTTTGAGATGTAATTGCTGATGTAGTTGAAGACTTGTCACTGAGATCCCAGGGTGGATTCAGGATTCAAAATAAGCAAACGTGGAAGTGCACTCGCAAACCTTATGGTTGTCTGACAAATAAAGCAGGAGGACAGGCAGCCATGGTGGGGAGCAACAGGAGGGTTTAGGGTTAGGAAGTTGGGGGTTAAGATTGGGGAGCAGGAGAGGGGGTTTTAGGATAAGAGAGTGGGAAAAATTTAAGGTTAGGAAGTGACATAGGGAGAAAAAAGAATATTACAATAAATGGCATCACAGTCTTAGCACATGTAATCCAATCTTTCAGCCATTTAGTCTTCATGTTTCTGGACTCACTGTAGTGGGTCCTAGTATTTTGAATTGTTACCCTTCAAGGGGGCCTTACCAGATCTTCTGCATGATTGTCCAGCTGCCATATTCTGAAGGCAGTCAAGGGGCACTTACAAAGCTCTCAACAGTTCCTGATTTTCAATGAAGTACCTCTTAATCCCATCTAAAACTGGTGACTTTTGGAGAAAATGTGTTGCATTACATTTAATAAATAATGACAATAATTAGAATTATAGAGTTATTTCACTTATGAAAATGCTTATCAATTGACATTTGTCTATTCTGTTAATGTCACAAGTTAATAGCACTAACATGTTAAAAGTGTCCTTGATTTTGCCTGATTATGTAAGGATGTTCCCTGGTGCTGCGGTAGCGTTATCGCCTCACAGTAAGACACTGTCTGGTTCGATTCTCAGCTAGAGCATCTTCTGCATGGAGACATGCGTGAATGGGCGTACCTTCATTGAAGGTTGTGCATCAGGGCTGGTAACTCGGCACCTAAAAATCAACTACCAATCATTAGCGGACCAGAGTTCTGCTGTGGCGACCCCTAACCGGGAAAAGCCGAAAGACTCAACAACATGTAAGGATGTTCCCTGGCTCATTGAGAGCTATGGGCACTTTTCACTGCACTTCAAAGCCTGGATATCCATTACAAGAAAGGAATGGGAGCAGAGAATAATAACCAGAAGCTACTGAAATTCTTTTCTGTCTCATCCCCCACCATCAAAAAAGTTACCAAACATTATACCCTCTCAAAGGAAAGCAGCACTTAGAAATGGAAAAGCTATTAAACATGCAAGTCATCCAAGTGGTCCCATCATACCAGCATGGATCCAGAACTTACTCAAGATTCTTTTTGGTCCCAAAAAAGAATAGGGACCTCAGGCCAGTTTTGGACCTCTGTCATCTCAATCAGTATATTAAAGTTCTGGATGGTCAGTTCCATTCTCTTGCTATTAAAAGTGAATGGTTGGATAAGCTCCATATACCTGCAGGATGCATACTATCACATCAAGATGGACAGGTAATCCAGAAGGTTTCTCTGCTTTTAGCTGGGAGTTAGTCACTTCCAGTTCAGAGCCCAGTCCTTTGTTCTCACCACAGTCTCCCGGGTGTTTTCCATGTGTATGTCAATGGTCGCAGTTTACCTCAGAATGCAAGGGTTCTGGGTGTTCCTATTTCCCAGTGAAGGATAGTGGAAGTGATGCAAAACTGAAGGCACATGGGATGAAACTGAATACAGATAAGACAGTTGTAATGGCAGCTAATGGTGAAGTTCAGAAGAAGTCAAGAACTGAGGTAGAACGGAAAACAGGGGAACAAGTTAACAGCTTCAAGTATATGAGAGGGATGTTTGAGGCGAAAGGAAGTTTAAATGAGGAGGTTAAACCTAGAATCAGAGGGGCTGCAGCCAACTGACACAGAAAGTCAGGTGTAGTATATAGCAGAAGTATGCCAAGGAAGCTAAAAAGTAAGATGTACTAAGAAGTGGTGCAACAAGTGCTACTGTATGGTACCGAAACCTGGGCAGTAAAGGCAGAACAGCTGATGGAGATGAAGTGCCTCAGATAGGTGGTAGGGTGCATACTTGGGGATAGACAAAGAAATGAGGACATAAAAGCAGAAGTCAAAGTAGCTCCAATTGCAGAAAAGGTCAAAGAGAACAGATTTTGGAGATTTGGGCACGTGCAGAAAAGCAGAAGACAATCTGGCGAAGAAGATGTGGGACAGACAGGAAGAAGGCAAGAGAAAACAGGGGCATCCAGAAGAGAGGTGGATGGATTATGTGAGAGAAAACTTGTGACAGTCAGGCATGAGTGTTGGAGAAGGCAGGAGAGTGGCACTGAACAGAGAGAGAGAGGTGGCAACAGTTGGCATGACACCCCAACCCCATGTAGAAAATGGGAAAAAGGAGGTTGATGATGATGTAGAGTTTTAGGGTTAGGTAGTTATTTTAGAATTTAGGTTTAGGGAGGAGTATTCAAGTTTTAGGCTTAGGGGATTATCTGCGACTTTGGGTTAGGTAGGGAGAGTGATAATTTAGGGTAAGGGATTGAAAAATTGGGTTAGGAACTGGGTCAGTTTTAGGTTTATGTCTTAGGTTCTGGTAGAGCTATGCAGTTTATAGCATCAGGTGTTGCGAAGGTTGTGTAGAGATGGAAGACTGGGCTAGTAGGAGTTTGAGCACTTGCTTTGCCAAGCAAGTGTCAGTGAGCAGGTGTTTCACAAAGTACTAGCACATGAGCACCTGTACTAGACCCAGGGAAAACATATATATATATAACTGAAGATGATCGATGATATGAGTTGTGGTTGCTTTCTTGTTTGTGTGGAACCATAATTAATTTATCTAGGGGTCAGCATTTCTGTAGTGACCTCTAGCCAGGGAACTTAGATATCTGGATCTTAGGTTTTTCAGTATGCATTCTGTTTATTTCATTAATGCGTGTGCTAACATTTACTTTTATTGTCTTTTATTTCATTTCTGTGTGTACTCTGCATTCTACTCTGTATATACAATATTGTATTTATTATTTAATTCAATTTCATTTATTTACCATTAATCACTTGTAGCTGACAGATACTTATTTAGAAGAATATGTATGCATGCTTTGTCTATGAAGAGGGTAATCGTAATTTATACTGTAGGTTAGCAAGCTGCATGGCATATCTCCCATTAAGATGCTTAAGGTGCACTACTAATGCAAAAAATATTGATTGATGTATTTTATATTTGGCTTGAATAAAGAACAGCAGGTAACTTGAATTATCTGACTTTTCAAGAGTGAGACGTACCTCTCTGGACTACATGAAAAGAGACATGGAGGAGCTCTCGGATCTTGTAGTCCAGGCAGGTATGACCCTAGCCCTGAGTAGCATCCTGCCATTGCCCAGAATTATACCACAGTACAAGGACAAAATGATTGACTTCAACAATTGGCTAAGCTTCTGGTGTCATTCTAAGGGGATCCAGTATCTGTCTGCCTGGGATGACATGGTCGACAGACCACGATGCTTTGCCAGAGATGGCCTGCACCTGTTGCCCCTGGGATTCTGGATACTGGCTAAGGCTCTTGCCAACCCTATAGTGCCTTTTTTAGGCAAGTTTCAAATGCTAAATTCACCACCATAACAGGTACAAGCAAGCAAACTCTGAGGGTAATGCTACTCAATGCTAGAAGTCTAAACCTCAAAATGCACTCACTCGAGGCACTCCTTAAAATGGAGAACATCGATATCTGTGCAGTGACAGAGACCTGGTTCAAGACTCCAGAGAGCACCCCTGCATTACCAGGCTATAATTCATACCACACCTTTCGGCCACCTAACCTGTACCAAAACACTAAAGGCAGAGGAGTGGCCATATTCATTAAGGATATCCACACCTTCAGGCTAGTTGCTCAACATAATGCATCCAAAATTATCCAAGTGCAACTAACACTGGGCAAGACTGCAATCCAGAGTGTAGCTTGTTACAGATCCCCCACCATGCCCCAGGATTCCCACTCTTCATTACTTAAGATACTGGAAAATATTAAGGTACAACCCAATATCTTAATTATGGGTGATTTCAACTACCCCACCATCAAATGAGAAAACTACTCATATACCAACTCATTTGCTAAACATTTTCTGGAATTCATAAATTCCAATGCTTTGGATCAGCTTGTCCACACCCCCACCAGGGGCAGCAATATCCTGGACCTGGTCATTACCAATATGGGTGACTGGTGTTCCACACCAGAGGTCAGCTCCTCGCTGGTCATATCCGACCACATGCTAATCAACCTAGACATCCATATCCCACCCCCACCACCCATTAAGGAAACCACCATCAAAAACTACTGCAAAGCCAACTTCATGCTTCTTAAGACAGAAGTGGCAAACTTCGTGACACCCATGCAGACAGAAAATAGAGGTTCGACTGCCGAATCTTACACAAATGCACTGTATAAGTGCATACACGAGTGCATGGATCATGCCATCCTCAACAGAACCAAGACCCAATCCTCCAAAAAATGGAAGCCAATCTGGTGGTCCCCTGCCATAAACAAACTCTACAACAGAAGGAAGAAGCTGTTGCCAAAAAGAGTAAAATCCCAAGATTGGAGGAACTCCCTGGCCAGCCTCAGCAAGAAGCTTAGATCCCTCATAAAATCCTCCAAAGTTAGTTATGAAAATAAAATCGCCACTGATTCCAAAGACAACCACAAAGCATTCTACAGCTATGTCAAGAATCTCAATGGCAACACTCAGATCTGCTCTGAGCTACAGCACAATGGCACTAAATATACAGAACCAACCGATATTGCCAACATTCTGGCAGATAGGTTCAGTGCTAACTTTACCCCCCTCTCACCCTCCAAAGGGCCCATCTTAATACCAGAAGAATGCAAAGCCCCTGTAATCACTTATGAACAAGTAAAGACTCTCCATAGCGAAGAACACAGCATCCATGGGACCAGACAACATCCCAGGCTGCGTAGTGCAGGAACTACAGAATGAACTGGCACCCCACCTAAGTACCATGTTCAATCATAGCTTCACCTCAGGCCATGTGCCTACTGAATGGCACACAGCGACGGTTATCCCACTCCACAAATGGGGTGCCACCATGGACCCCAGAAACTACCACCCCCCTTAGCCTGACGAGCCTGGTTTGCAAGGCCATGGAACGTATCATCTTGGAGCTTATAAACAAAGACATAGGTAAACTCCAAACCCTGGACCCCACTCATTTTAGTTTATAAAAGGTATATCATGTCTACTAAACCTGATTGACTTCTTTGAAGCAGTCAGCAGAGCTGTAGACGAGGGCAAGATAGTACACACAGCCTATCTTGACCTCACCTAGGCTTTTGATACCATCCCCCACTCTGGAATTATAGATAAACTCACTAAACTGGGCAAAAATACCTATGTCCCAAGATGGGTGGCCAACTGGCTCAATGAAAGAACCCACATAGTAAAAGTAGCCGACTCCAAGTCCAACTTCAGACCAGTGACGAGTGGAGTACCACAGGGTTCAGTCCTGGGTCCTCTCCTGTTCGGCATCTACTTCTCTGAAGTGTAGGCCAACACAGAAAGTCTTTGGCTAACAAAGTTCACAGACGACTGCAAACTGGGACCATAATAGAATCACCTAATGACGACATTCTACAAAAGGGCCTCATAGAGACAGATGCTTGGTGTCAAAGTCATGATCTCAAGCTCAATGCCAAGAAGTGCATTGTCATCCCCTTTGGGAAAAATTCGGTACCCATGAACTACTACATAGGCGGTAGCTCACTAAACACCGAAAGTGTGACAAGAGACCTCAGGACACAGGTGAACAGTAGTCTATCCTTTGATAACCACATCAGCACAGTAGTCAGGAAATCCTTCTACGTGGCACACCTCATCACAAAAGGGTTCTCCTCTAGAAAAAAGGAGGTCATTGTTCCTCTCTACTCATCCCTCCTCAGGCCCATTATAGAGTACAATGCCCCGTTTGGCATGTATCTCACAAGACACCTACAACAATTGGAAAGGCCACAGAAATACCTCACTAAGAGGATTACCAGCCTCAAACAGATGCCTCAAAAAACTCCAGCTCTACTCCGTTGCATATCGCCTACTTAGAGGTGATCTCTGCCTAACATACAAAGCTATGTCAAACCCAGAGCTTTTGGACATGCTACACTTCAAGAAATCCCAATCTCTCCATACCGCAAGCTCCAGGGACCTAAACTTTGTCACCACAATAAACAGAACATGCTGGAGGGATAGATTCCTGTCCCGAGACTTCCCATACTCTGGAACAAACTACCCATTCATGTCAACCTCACTGGCCCTCTTTAAGAAAAATCTTGATGACTGGATGGGAAATAGAAAATTCACTCTGGGGATCACTTCTGCTGCACTGCTCAACAGGGGCACAGGAAAATAATTTTCTTGGGTGGCGAAAGCCAGGGAATCTTTTTGACTAGGCTTATATAGGCCCCAGGGCTGATAGCCTAGTACCCACCTATGAACCTATGAATCTATGGTGGTTGCAATGTTATGCCTGTAAGAAGGCTTTGGGGAAATGGAGAATTCTGTCAGCATTTCCTGGTAATTGTGTATATGTGTGAAACTAATACTGCATGTGACAGGCAGTTACTGTAGATTAAAAGACACCGAAAGGCATTTTTCACAGAGAGAGAGAACAGAATCACAGTGGCCCATGAAAGTGTTTGGCAGAACACTATCTTACCTCTTAATGACTCTTGGAGAAAATGGGAAGAAAAATGTTAGTCCAGCTGGGATTTATTGCCTTTAACTAACATGCCTTCACTGTAGATAAACATGTCATTCTTTCATTAGTAGTTTTTGTTGCAAAGTCATTTCCCATTAAATTGTGATAATCTCTCTCCTGAGTAGTACATTTTCTACAACCACTTTTAAGGCATATTATTTATTTAAATTGAAATCTATCTCCCTATTAAAAATCTTAGACAGGCATTATAATATATGGAAATTTTTACCAGGGCTCTTTCTGTACAGTCATTTCTCAGTGAAACATCCTCTAATAGGTTCAATGTGTTAGGTTTCCATGTAGTTAGAATGGTAACCAATTTTTTCCTTGTAAATTTTTTGGAACACAATATATTATTACATTATGTATTCTACTCCTGCTCACAAGATAATTTCTCTTGTCTAACAAGATGGTTGCTTTGTTTTAGGAAAAAGTTAAAATGCACACTATTTGTACATTTTATAGAAGTTTCAGCATCTTGAAATTTCATTTATGTTGTCGCATATTTTCTGCAAGGCATCTTTTTGTTAAAGCAAGAGTTATTGTGCAGTATTTTGTCTGAAAGTCTGCAGAATTTGGAAATAATCTGTTTCATATCCTTTATGAGTGACAAATCAGACTGTGAGTTTCTAAAGTTGTGATGAAGGAGTTCTGTTAATACATGAAACAGAAAATAAATCAACTGGATGATGATATAAGCATTTCTTGCAACCTTTGTCTTTTCATTGAAAATAATCACCAGAGTCAGTGACTCATCTCACAAAGAAACTTTTCTGTCAGAAGAAAAATTTCGGTGAGTAGAATACTGCAGGAGTTTCCTATTACTTCCCTGCCTTTGTGGATGAAACACCATAGTAGATAGTTTCTATGTTTCCTACCTTCCCTTCCTTCTACTTAAGAGTTTGGGCTACATTTATTTCATTATATGCATTTAAGTGAGAAGCAAACTTCCATGTCAGAAGAGTTTTTTTCTGTGAAGAATCTCTAGGAGTTCCTAACCCACTGTCTTCTTGGAAGAAACCCCAACTAAAGATTTTCTATGCCCTTTATAATACTTTCCCTGAAATTAAAAGTTTGGCCTGTAGTGTGCTGTGCATGTATTTGAGTACACAATACATGATGTCTATATTTCTTTCTTTTTAGTTATATTGCCCTTTGACACTTAAGTTTTGGGATCCTGCACCCCTGGTCTTTGCCTGAAGCCATTCTAAGTGTAATAGTTTCCACATATCCCTCCGCACAAGGTTTATGTGGTAGAATCAGTTTCAAACTAATAGCTCTATAGAACTGGCTAATAAAAGTACATGGCTTGTTGCTTGAAACTAGATTTGTGACATCATTCAGGGCTCATTCTTTCTTTCTGTTTAATGGAACTAGCTTGACTAAGCCCGTGTCATTACTTCTCATTAAACTGTATGCTTATCTGCACAGAATCTTCTGGAAAGACTGTGCATGCTTATTGGGTTGACATGTGTGATGTTATATTCCCCAATTATGTTATCTACATGGACCAAGCAAATGTTCTGCACAGGCATCAGGAGAAAATTTAAAGCAGTTCATGGTATATAATACTGATATTCAAGGTACAAACTGCCTAGATAAAAAAAAAAAAACAAAAAGTAAAATAATGTTGTTATAAGGCTAATAGGTTTAATTTAGTATTTCTAGAAACAGTATTTGTTAAAAGGCCATAATATAAAACAAGGAACTTATCCAGCCAAGAGATATAAGCAAAAAGATAACTGAAATGTGTGCATTAGTTAACTCAAAATGTTGGAAGAAAAATGCAATATTAATGATGATAATCCACAATTTTAGTTAAGAAATGGATAACAGATGATCAAAAAATATCTCATGGAATGTTCCTAAGCTTAGAATAAGTATAGTGTATACTGGTGGGGTATATATTACAAGACCGAAGACACAGTGTTTCGAATGCATCTTGGTCGAACATAAAAGGCTGAACATGCAAAATATTGAAGCGGCTGTTAAGCAAATTCTTTCCCTGGGAAAGAATTCACTTGGCCACTTCGGTACTTTGCCATTTTTGGCACTGTAGTGTGGTCTCGGAGTTGGTGTATTTAAGTAGGGGATGTGGGGGGGTGAAGTCCCCCACTTAATGTATTGTTTGAACTTGTTATTTATTTATTTATTTATTTTCTTGGAACAGCAATTTTTTTCCCTTGGAAAAAAAACACTGTTCTTAACCTTCGACATTGTAAGCTTTCACTTACGTAGGGTCGATTAATCACCGTTTGCTTTTTTAAGCATTCGGTGATCTAATATAGACCTTACTGGCGCTAATAAAGTCACTTATTGGCCTTACTAACCATAATGCTTAGAGAAGACTAGTATCTACTTGATGTGCAAGAAGTGATGGTATGCTATCCTCTCTTCTATGTATTTATTTCATTATACACATTTAATAACATTAACTGAAAATGGGTATAGGTTACACATATCTGTAAATGTAACAATAATAGTGTTGAGAAACCAGCAACCAAGAAATAAAATCAACACTAAAAACGTCGAAAGAATGCAGCCACACACAGCTATGATACAGCCTGTGATTTATTCCAACAAGACGGGCAAATACAAATAACAGTAGTAACGGATTTAGCGCTTTCTTCCACCTAAAATGTGGATTTCATCAGAATCATCTACACAAGTCACTGAACTTAATTTATCAGTTTTGTGGCGCCAAAAAAAGGTTTAAACACAATGAAAATTTAAAGAAACATACGCAAACTCACACATAAATACCATTCTTGATAGTAAAGATAAAAAACATAAAAAACATAATACTACATGTTTATATACTAATTAATATAGCAGCTAATTCATTATTAACTCTCTTACATCAAACTGTCATTCAAAGACTACTTCAAAGTTAATAATAAAATTGATGTATACCAGCATGGTGTATACCAGCATGGTAATAAATAAATAAATACAAAAATTTAATATATGCAAAAATTGCTAAAAAAGCTATCCATAGTATTGAATGTATGCGTAAGGGAACTAGTAATTCTCTATGGGGATAAATGTACCTTTACAACAAATTGACATATATATATATATATGCGCTAGCTTATTGAAATATCGAAAAATCATAGTAATAGTATAAATATAAACATTGATATTAATTATAAATATTAATAAAAATTGATTAGACCATAAAACCCTATATCCTAATGTCTCACTTGCATAATAAGTATCTTTATATAATAAATATATAAAAGTAAATGCTTAAAAACAAGTACTTAAAAATACATACATATAAGCGTCTTAAAGCGGTGGGGAACCTTATGCAACCTTAAAGAAAACTTTTAAAAATACAATAAGGTCATTGATTAATAAATACTAAGTATATGTGAACGTTCCATAACACCACCATAATTTTATAATAATAAAGGCTTAATATTAATGTATTCATTTAAACCAGGCGGAGTAGCAGCATCTGTGAAGATTTGCCATCTAACTTCCTTCGCCAGTATAATGGCTTTGATGTTACCATCTCTATTGTCCACTTTAACTTTTTCTAATATGGCAAATTTAAATTTGTGACTGCTATCCTTGTCAGCCACGTGCCTATACAATGCATTTGTGCTATCTTTTTTCTTTATGGCATAGAGGTGGTCATAAATTCTTTTCTTAAACATCCGTTCTGTTTTTCCTATATAGAAACTGTTGCAGCCTGTGCATACTGCTATATATATTATATGATGGGTATTGCAATTCCCTCTACTTATTTGAATACAAGTCCTGATTATATTCTCTAATTGAACTGATTCAGTTTCTAATATGACATGGCAGTAGCTACAGTGACCACATTTGCGTGTTCCAGTATATTGCGTGTTCATACATTCCACACTTTTATATCTTTCAAAGATAGTCTTCATATTAATTCCCATTTTGAAAACAAAAATGGGTGCTTTGCCTACTATTTCTTCTAAAGCAGCGTCTACTCTAAGGACATTCCAATATTTGTTAAGAATGTGTTTTATACTCTTTGCCTGAGCAGTATACTCAAGAATACAGGCACTTCTAAAGTCCGTATCCTGTTGGGTCTTATTTGAATTTAATAGGGGTTTACCCAAAACAGGGGAGAATCTGTTTCCCCATTCTCTAATAACATATGTCTTGACCTCCTTCAATAATTTTTCAGGGTATCCTCTAAGTCTAAACATACTACCAATGATTTCTATTTCTTCTATCATGTCTTCATATGAAGAAGTCATTCTAACTGCTCGAATGCATTGCCCCTTAAATATGCTTTTCTTTGTTTTGTATGGATGATTACTACCAAAATCTAAATAATTATTGGAGAAGGTTTATTTCCTATAAATACGAGATTTGAAGCCATCATTCTTCATAGTGATAAAAGTGTCTAAATAAGCAATTCCTACTCGACTCGTTTTGTGTGTGAACTTCAAAAATGTACTTGATGTGTTCAAATATGTGAGGAATTCCACAATGGTATCATCTGGTCCATCCCATAATATAAAAATGTCATCCAAAAATCAGGTGTAATACCTGATGTGTCTGTAATACTTACTTTTAAACATTTTTTCAGTTTCCCAATCCAACATGACCATGTTCGCATAAATGGGGGCACAAGCAGCACCCATAGCTACTCCCTGTGTCTGCTTATAGTATTCCCCCTCATAATATATATAGTTGTGTTCTAAAATAATAGACATAAATTCAGTAATAAGGCTAGCATGATCCCAATCCAATTCTGAATAGCATTTGATGCTATTGAGAAAACTGTCCAATCCTTCTGCTTTAGGAAAACTTGAAAATAAATCAACAACATCTATCGTAATAAAAATGAGTCCTTCCTTCCAGAGTTGGGGGGACAGATTACTTAAAAAATTCCAAGAGTCCTTAGTGAGATGAGAGATCTTGTTATAAATGTGTTTTAACCATGTATCTATAGTCACCCCTAATGGAAAAGTTTTGGCATAAGTTCCTGATATTATAGGACGAAAAGGGGGATCCTGTGTATTTTTATGCACCTTGGGAATGCCTACTATAGTGGCTAACTTGGGATTTTTGACAGTTAAAAAATTGTACAGTTCTAGATTGATTCTTCCATCTAGTAATAAATCTTCTATAAATAAATCAATCTTTTTGTAGCCTATATTAATTTCATTCAAAGATACTGAATTGTATTTGCCTGAATCAACCAGAATGTTAAATATCTTATGCTTATACGTATCCTGATCGTATAGGACAATACCACCCCCTTTGTCAGGCTTCATAATTCTAATAGATTTGTCATTGGTGAGCCTATGTATTAATTCTTGTTCTCCCTTGTTCAAGTTGTTTTTTTTATTTTTCCATTAGATGTTTCATCCTTTAAAAGATATATTTCCTTGGTCACCAATTTTTCATACAAGGCTGTATTCAGATGTGTAGGGGGAATAAATGTACTAGGCTTCTTTAATCTACTTTTTTCGCCTGTAATATTTTTATTCTTAAATAGTATAGCTAGATTCAGTTTTCTCAAATATTTCTTGATCTCCACTATACAATCTACAGTTCGAAAACTTCTTACAGGGACAAACTTCATCCCTTTCGAAAAAAGGGTAAAAAATTAATCACTGATCTCTAAATCAGTATAATTGAAAATATTAAAGTCATGCTTACTAACAATAATATTTTTAGAAGCAGCCAAGGATGGTGAAAGACTGCAATTGGTGTCTGGTAAAACATCCGAAATTTGTTGCTGCTCATCCATCGTAGTATCTTCAAAAGACTCACATCCCAAAAGTAATTCTTCAGCTCCTAACAATAAACTAGGTATTAATGCATCATCACTACTCTTAGTTATATCTAACTTCTCCATTCCTAATTGTACGGGTACATTTGTCCCTTTCCTAGTCTCTGGTTCCTCCATTTCCAATTCCTTTTCCAGTTCGTCCTTACTCTTTGATTTCTCTCCCCATAAAAATTTTGATTGTCCCCGGAGATGTAATGATTGTCCAAATTGTAATCAAACCTAGTTCTATCATAGCTATCTGCATTTCTCCAAACTGCTTTTTTCCATGGATAGGCTGAATTGTTTCCATACTCAACTAAATCCCTTTCTAATTTCTTGTGTTTTTTAGACACTATACTATTAGCTTTGCGATCTACTTCAGTAAACTGTTTATAATATAGCTGTTCCCATTGGTCAAACAACAAGTCATCCACAATTATTTTGTTAAGTTTTTCAACTTTTTCAATCACTTTACACAACTTTTCATCATTTTTCTTAATCAAAAGTTGAATAAATTCAAACCCGAATTTGTTAAACAAAACTTCAAACTCTTTACATATATCATCACTTAAAACAATCCCCATAGATTCCTTAAAAAAGTCCTTTTGGGACAATTTTTAGTGTTAAACACTTATTCAAATAAGCATTGTCAATTTTAATTCCCCTAATAATATTGAGTTGCTTGCCTAATGCATAAATTAATTCACGTAAAGTGCCAGTATACATTTCATCCTGTCCTTCAATAATGTCTACATGTACACGTTCTTTGTCAAAACAAACATCAGCAGAAAGAAAATTATCCAAATTAATTGTTTAATACTGTTGCTTACAGTTTTTGTCCATATTCAAGTTCATATTCATATTACCTCCAGCTCTAGGGCTGGAATTGTGCTGCGCATTACGATACATGTTGTGCCCTTGGTGCGCTGCTGAGGAATATGTTTTCCCAGCCATCAGTCTCTTTGGTTTAGTGCCTATACGTTTGGCTTCATCTTCCAGATTGTACAAGGAAAAATCAAAAGTAAAATCTTTGTCCGTTAACCTGCTGTTCTCGGCGCCTTGACTACCCATTTCCAAAATATGTCCATGGTTTGTCACTGCCGTTGTGGAGCGTTGTCCATTGGGTATCTCGAACTCCAAATCGCTGTCTCTGGAATTAACTAAATTCCCATTGCCCATATTTTTAGTTGGTTTGATCGTCTCCGATTGAGACATCATATCTAACAATCTCGTTATCTCCCCTCTGAGTGACGAATCTTCCGACCGAAGTTTCGTCAATTCCTCAGACTCACCAGGTGTATGCTTGGAAGCAGTTGCATCCTCCTGACCCTCCATACTTGTAAATGTAACAATAATAGTGTTGAGAAACCAGCAACCAAGAAAAAAAATCAACACTAAAAACGTCGAAAGAATGCAGCTGCACACAGCTATGATACAGCCTGTGATTTATTCCAACAAGACGGGCAAATACAAATAACAGTAGTAACGGATTTAGCGCTTTCTTCCACCTAAAACGTGGATTTCATCAGAATCATCTACACAAGTCACTGAACTTAATTTATCAGTTTTGTGGCGCCAAAAAAAGGTTTAAACACAATGAAAATTTAAAGAAACATACGCAAACTCACACATAAATACCATTCTTGATAGTAAAGATAAAAAACATAAAAAACATAATACTACATGTTTATATACTAATTAATATAGCAGCTAATTCATTATTAACTCTCTTACATCAAACTGTCATTCAAAGACTACTTCAAAGTTAATAATAAAATTGATGTATACCAGCATGGTAAGAAATAAATAAATACAAAAATTTAATATATGCAAAAATTGCTAAAAAAGCTATCCATAGTATTGAATGTATGTGTAGGGGAACTAGTAATACTCTATGGGGATAAATGTACCTTTACAACAAATTGACATGTATATATATATATATATATATATATATATATATATATATATATATATATATGTGCTAGCTTATTGAAATATCGAAAAATCATAGTAATAGTATAAATATAAACATTGATATTTAAATCCGTTTAAAAATGTTTAAAAGTAAGTATTACAGACACATCAGGTATTACACCCGATTTTTGGATGACATTTTTATATTATGGGATGGACCAGATGATACCATTGTGGAATTCCTCACATATTTGAACACATCAAGTACATTTTTGAAGTTCACACACAAAACGAGTCGAGTAGGAATTGCTTATTTAGACACTTTTATCACTATGAAGAATGATGGCTTCAAATCTCGTATTTATAGGAAAAAAACCTTCTCCAATAATTATTTAGATTTTGGTAGTAATCATCCATACAAAACAAAGAAAAGCATATTTAAGGGGCAAATGCATTCGAGCGGTTAGAATGACTTCTTCATATGAAGACATGATAGAAGAAATAGAAATCATTGGTAGTATGTTTAGACTTAGAGGATACCCTGAAAAATTATTGAAGGAGGTCAAGACATATGTTATTAGAGAATGGGGAAACAGATTCTCCCCTGTTTTGGGTAAACCCCTATTAAATTCAAATAAGACCCAACAGGATACGGACTTTAGAAGTGCCTGTATTCTTGAGCATACCACTCAGGCAAAGAGTATAAAACACATTCTTAACAAATATTGGAATGTCCTTAGAGTAGACCCTGCTTTAGAAGAAATAGTAGGTAAAGCACCCATTTTTGTTTTCAAAATGGGAATTAATATGAAGACTATCTTTGAAAGATATAAAAGTGTGGAATGTATGAACACGCAATATACTGGAACACGCAAATGTGGTCACTGTAGCTACTGCCATGTCATATTAGAAACTGAATCAGTTCAATTAGAGAATATAAACAGGACTTGTATTCAAGCAAGTAGAGGGAATTGCAATACCCATCATATAATATATATAGCAGTATGCACAGGCTGCAACAGTTTCTATATAGGAAAAACAGAACGGATGTTTAAGAAATGAATTTATGACCACCTCTATACTATAAAGAAAAAAGATAGCACAAATGCATTGTATAGGCACATGGCTGACAAGGATAGCAGTCACAAATTTAAATTTGCCATATTAGAAAAAGTTAAAGTGGACAATAGAGGTGGTAACATCAAAGCCATTATACTGGCGAAGGAAGTTAGATGGCAAATCTTCACAGATGCTGCTACTCCACCTGGTTTAAATGAATACATTAATATTAAGCCTTTATTATTATAAAATTATGGTGGTGTTATGGAACGTTCACATATACTTAGTATTTATTAATCAATGACATTATTGTATTTTTAAAAGTTTTCTTTAAGGTTGCATAAGGTTCCCCACCACTTTAAGACACTTATATGTATGTATTTTTAAGTACTTGTTTTTAAGCATTTACTTTTATATATTTATTATATAAAGATACTTATTATGCAAGAGAGACATTAGGATATAGGGTTTTATGGTCTAATCAATTTTTATTAATATTTATAATTAATATCAGTGTTTATATTTATACTATTACTATGATTTTTCGATATTTCAATAAGCTAGCGCATATATATATATGTCCATTTGTTGTAAAGGTACATTTATCCCCATAGAGAATTACTAGTTCCCCTACACATACATTCAATACTATGGATAGCTTTTTTAGCAATTTTTACATATATTAAATTTTTGTATTTATTTATTTCTTACCATGCTGGTATACATCAATTTTATTATTAACTTTGAAGTAGTCTTTGAATGACAGTTTGATGTAAGAGAGTTAATAATGAATTAGCTGCTATATTAATTAGTATATAAACATGTAGTATTATGTTTTTTATGTTTTTTATCTTTACTATCAAGAATGGTATTTATGTGTGAGTTTGCGTATGTTTCTTTAAATTTTCATTGTGTTTAAACCTTTTTTTGGCGCCACAAAACTGATAAAAATTAAGTTCAGTGACTTGTGTAGATGATTCTGATGAAATCCACGTTTTAGGTGGAAGAAAGCGCTAAATCCGTTACTACTGTTATTTGTATTTGCCCGTCTTGTTGGAATAAATCACAGGCTGTATCATAGCTGTGTGCGGCTGCATTCTTTCGACGTTTTTAGTGTTGATTTTATTTCTTGGTTACACATATCTGACTAGGAAGGAAACAAACCATAACTATTAGTCTGTAGTGCTGTTGAAATAAGTTCAAGAATGAAGGAAATGAAGGACTAGTAAACAACAGAAGGAAAGAGGCTGCAGTGAGTGTTTTATTAAACTCACTCATTTACTTTAAGGAAGGAAAGTTGTATATCAAAAGCTGGAACACCTCTTAAGAAAAATGAGCAATAAACTTACAGGAGCACTTGTGTCCATACCTTGCAGGTTATACCTGTGTCATTACCTTCACATCAATCATACATGTTTTCTACATACATTGGTGATGGGACAGAGATTCACGATATAGTTGTAGAAAACAAGCCTTGTGCCTGTGATAATGTGTGTACCACCACTTACACATACCCCTATTATTTTTTTATAATAGCTTATATGCTATCAGCATTCGCTTTGCAGAAGATCATTTTCTGTTCCTCCCATTCCATGTCCAGAGAAGACAAAATGGCAGCATTGGTGAACTAGTTTAAATGTCAGTGTCAGTATCAATGGCTCCATGAACAGCATGCTCACCTTTGGTGCAGAAGGCTTTTGGTTCTATTTCCATATTAAGTCGATGGATTTCTGACATTTCAGCGTAGCATGAGGGGGGTACTATACTCCTTGAGTTTTTCATACTTCATATAAGATGTTAAACCAAGCATCCATCTCCCTAAGTTAGTTGTAGATCATGTGGCTGTAATAATCCCATGGCATCTATTGAAAAGTGTAGAGGTTCTGTATTTAAAAACATTATTTATAATATGATTTGCAAACTTACATCTTTACAATTTATACAGTGTATAATTTTCCATTCCTTTTCGTTACTGTCATACAATCCTAAATATTTTACTTTTCGATATTAAATTAAACTTCTATCTTCGTTATCTTTATTTGACCCCCATTACTTTTTCCGTAACCACTATCTCATTTTTCTTGAAATTACTGTTAGTTGCCATTTACCATTAAACTTGATTTAATTTATCCGTTCATCGCAATAGTCTACACAATGTAAAATAATCTTTTATCTGTTTTACTAGCATATTCCTTATTTTATGGTTATAGTATCCAGACACAGTCATAACTTTTCTTTATGTATTTTTTCCTACAATTTTGCATCCCATACACATTGTATGAAAACAGTAGTAGTTTTTTCTTTACCACAATATATACAAACTCTTTCTATGATATTTTAAACATAGTTACTTTTACTGGTAATATATTATCACTAATACCCATAAAACATCTTGACCTTGCTTATTATACCACTTGCTTTTTGTACTTTTATAACTTCAATTGATAGCTCAACCTAAAGATTAACATAATAATATTGTATCATGAAATTGTTATACCACGCTTTCCTCTCATTTTTTTTTCATTTTTTATTTTCCATAAAAGAATCTTTTTTTTGATGATATCTCATTTTTTCATTTAAACATACGTTTCCTCTTAACATGTCCTAATGCCACTCATATTTGTACTTTAGTAAATTTACTACTAACTTTTCATTTTTATCATTTATACAAAACAAAGATTTGCACAAAATCAATGAAGCAGCATAACAAATTGGGTTTATTAATTCCAAACCTCAATCTTCCTTGTCCAAATAGAAGATTGATCTATTCACTGACTTTAATCTTAAAACCCATATAAAAGAAAAAAAATACTTGTAGTATTTCTTTTTCATAGATTATTGATCCGCGGTGGTGCAGTGGTAGTGCTGTTGCCTCACAGCAAGAGGTTCTCCCGTTCGATTCTTGGCTGCAGTGTGGGGAGTGCCTTCTGTGTGGAGTCTGCATGTCCTCCCCGTGATTGGGTGGGCATTCGAAAGACATGCATAATGAGCGTGCCTTCATTGAAGGTTGAATGTCGAGCTGGCACCTCAGCATTTGTGAAAAATCTACTGCCAATCATTAGCGAACCGGAGTTCCACTGTAGCAACCCCTAACTGGGAAAAGCCGAAAGACACAACATTGGCAACATATAGACACTAGCCAAATACAGAGTCTTTCCCAGTATAACCAAATTAATCAAATAAACCTTTTTTATTATGTGATAGCTTGTATGTTTTCCAGAAATAGTGACTATGGTAACAGAGATACAAACAACTGGAACTCTGATATTTAGAAATGGGTAGGAACAAATTACATAGCAAAATGTGAATTGTGGAAACAATACATGCAGAGGAGGAATTAGGTTTGAAGGAAGATCTGAATGAGCAATGTAATGTTTGAGTGACAATGACGGGATAGATTATAAGTGATGTATAATGTTTGCAAGTAAATTTATGTCAATATGGTTTGTGATGTATAATGTTTGCAACTAAAATTATGTCATTATGGTTTGTTTTCATTTATGTAAATGTATGATTGCCTATGTCATACATTAAAATTTAATAAAGATGTTTTGTGTTTAAAAAAATATTCCTTTATTTCATCTAGTATCTTATTCCGTTGTTCTTCACTTGCATTTTTACCTCATGTCTTATTTCTAACACAGAGATTTCTTCCATTAAAAATATACTCCTCTTATCTTTAGTATATCACCTACGCCTTTACTTTTTTCTTTACTTACAGTCATGCCTATTGTATTTAAACATTGATGTGTATAACATATAAATTCGTTCATACACACTTTGTTTCTTGTAATCAATGTAATAGCATCTGCATAAGTAAACATAACTAGAATTTGTATCCCTTCATTAGTAATATAAATAGTGCCTTTCATATGCAAATTTACATCTGTGACTAATACATTCATAACTAATGCAAATATGTTACTCACAGGACATTGCTGGTGCATGCCATTCCTTATATCTGTTGCTTTGCTTAATAATCCCGTCATTAAAATTCTTACTTTATTTTTATTATATGCAGAACAACATGCATTCTTAATTTTCTAACTAATGTTATACTCTTCCATAACTGTCCACAAAAGTTCATGTTGTACTGTAGCAAATGCTTTATTTAAATCTTCTATCATGATCTTGGTCTCATCAGTCCTATCTATAATATCATCTATAATTTCCCTTACTATGAATAATAATTCATGACACCCTTTTCCATTTAAACTATATATACTATCTTCATTAATACTAATAATCTGCATTGTTAAATACTATAGGTCTCCAAAGTATACCACTGCATAAATCTTTATCTATAAAAATGTAATTTAACCAGACATTCGTAACTTTTATGAAGTGTTTTTATTTTTCTGCCAATCCATAAAATTCTTACAAAATTGTTATCTTATTCCATCTGGTCCTGAACCTGACTGCAGATTAACTTGTTCAAGTACCTTATGTAATTCATATAAGGAAATTTCATTTTCCATTTTTTTTTTATTTTCTTGTTCTGATATTTTTAACATGTCATTATTTTTTGTACTTTCTTTCTATCTTGAAACATTTTATTTACATTATTTATTACAATATTCATAATTTGTTCCTGAGATCTTCTTACCTCTCCTCTATCATCTTTCATTTCTCTCATTATACTAGTGTTCTCTTTAACTATGCTACTCAAATAAAAACTGATATGTTTCCTCATATACATTGTAAGTAGATTATTTTATTATATCACAAGTTTTAACTATAGTGAAGGGAGAGAGAGACTTGTAACAGTCTTTTCAGATCATTCGGCCATGTGGATAGAAATACAAGAAAATAAAAAGTATATCAAAATGGGAAAATTAATAAAAAGAAAATATGAGAAGTTATGGGATGAAAATGGAAAGAAAATAAGTATGTGGTTATGGAAAGATTGCATTTCCATACAGTGTGTGGTGGCTAACGTTTAAAGAAAAATATATAAAAAATGTTTTTAGAATGACAGTCAGATATAAGAGAAGTAAAAAAATATAAAACAATGTGTATAAATGCTTTAAAGGACTTGAAAAGGAATAATAGATAATATTATATGATAGAACACAGACTTTATTAAAAAAATCAAGATAAAATTATGCAAATTTGAAGTATTTATCTCATGTGTATTATCCGTTTTCTTTCTTTTTCTCTTTTACTCTTGTCCCTTTAAACATTTTCTGTCTCTTACTTTTTTGTCAACAGAATTCTTTTTTTACCATTCTTTTTATCTTGTTTCATTTTTCCCTTTATCCCTATCTTTATTTTTACCTGATCTTACTTCCAAACTTTCTCTTTATCTTTTACTGGGATTAGTTCTTCTCTCTGTATACTGTCCTCATTTATGTTTTCTTCTTCATCTTTTTTTTCTTTGGATTACAATCCATCCATAAATGCCCAATTTTGTTACATTTACAACATTTCAATTTGCACTTTTCTTCTATATTATCTTCTGTTTAATTTTTCTCTTTATCCTTATCTTTATTTTTAACCTGATCTTGCTTCCTAACTTCCTCTTTATCTTATACTGGGACTATTTCTCTTTCTGTATACTGTCCTCATTTTTGTTTTCTTCTTCATCTTTTTTCTGTAGATTACAATCCATCTATAAATGCCCAATTTTGTTACATTTATAACATTTCTATTTACACTTTTTTCATCATGACCTGCTTGCTCACAAATGTAACATCTCTTTATTTTTATTTTTATTTTTACCCTGATCTTACTTCCTAACTTCCTCTTTATCTTATACTGGGACTATTTCTCTTTCTGTATACTGTCCTCATTTTTATTTTCTTCTTCATCTTTTTTCTTTAGATTATAATCCATTCATAAATGCCCAATTTTGTTACATTTATAACATTTCAATTTACACCTTTTTCATCATGACCTGCTTGCCCACAAATGTAACATTTCCTCTTGTCACAGTTAATTATCAAATGATCATCTTTTCCACAAGAAAAAAAAAAACGGGTTCCTATCAGTTCATCAAAATGTCAGCAGTTCGAACACTATATGTTCGAACTGTGATGTCCAAAAACTGATTATCGCGAAGCCGCGGAACACCGAATTCTTTCCCAGGGAAAGAATTCAGTGGGCTGTTTCTGTAGCTTTGCTATAGTCAGCGCTGTGGTGGAAAGTTATGGATTGGGTTCAGGTAAGTGTGTGATTGTGCAGATGTTAGGATTAGGGTGCGGGTTAGGTGAGTTAGGGTTAGGGCGTGGGTGAGATGGGTGTGCGATAGTGACAGACTTTAGGGTTAGGGTGGAATAGATGAGTTAGGGTTAGGGTGTGGGTGGTGGGTATGCGATAGTGACAGACTTTAGGGTTAGGGTGGGATAGGTGAGATAGGGTTAGGGTGTGGGTCAGGTGAGTGTGTGATAGTGATGGACCTTAGGGTTAGGGTTTGGGTTAAGGTAGATAGTAGTGTATGTACAGTTTAGTGTAGGGTTAGATGTAGGATTTTAAGTGTATGTATGTGGATTGCTTTTTTTGGTGTGCTTGTGTTGTGTGTTTGTTTCTTGGAACAGCAATTTTTTTTCCCTGGGAAAAAAAAAATCACTGTTCTACGACTTCAATGTTTTTGCACTTCGAGGTTAGAAGTTTGAACATATGGTGTTCGAACTTCAGCCATTTCATTGAAGTGATATAGACCCAAAAAAAAACATTTTAGGTTGTCCCCCAATATTTTACAACACCCTTGTTACCCTTTACATTTATCATACTAGAGGTATAGTATTTATCAAATGTGTTTTCTTTCTATATGACAATCTATATGTTTTCCAGGAAGCAACCATATATTTAATTCCTTTAATAACCTTGTCCCATTGCTCATATTTATATTCACTTCTACCAAATACTATCCGAATATATCCATACACTTTTCATTATATTCTACACCTGCTATTATTCTTTCATAACCAAAACCTTTGATTTTCTATTGATTTATACTTAAACCAATTGTCTTTAATATAATGCTTAATTTTTCATTTATTTTTTCCATCCATGATTTATTTTTAGCAATTATTACAATGTCATCTGCATAAGTATTCATTATTGGCATTTGCACCTCCTTCATCATGTTATATCCTCCATTACTTGTCATTTTATTTATTTCCAACACTATTATATTCATGACTAATGAAAATATCACACTACTAGTTGGACATCCTTGTTTTATTTCACACTCTATTTTCACATCTTCCCCGGTGCAAACATTTATGTTTAATTTCACATTTTATTCATATAGTGATTTAATAATTTGTAATACTTTATCACTTATGTTATATTCTTTCAAAATTCTCCATAATGCTTCATATTGGATATTATCATACGCCTTACTTGCATTACCTATCATAACCTTTACTTCTTCTTGTTTCTTAATAATGTCATCAATTACTTATCTTATTAACCACAAAAAATCCTGACTTCCCTTTCTCTTTCTTCCATACACATTTTGATCATGCATCGTTTCCATTTTACATTGTATTCTTTTAGCTATTATTATAGTCTGCATAATTTAACATAATCTGTCTCCACTTTTTTATCTCATCTTTATTTCCTTTCTTATACATAAATTTTAATACCTTGTACAGATTTCCTTGTATTTAATCCCTGTTTCCATCCATTCATTCATCACTTGTATTTGTTTGTTTGTTTCTTTTGGCTTTTCCCTTGTATAAATATCATTTTTTGCCAGTCTTTCATTTCTTTATGCATATTGTATTCTATCCCATCAAACCCTGTGGTTTAATTTATGTTAATATCTTTCATAATCTCATTTAACTCCTTTATATTTATTTTTTCTAAATATTCATTGTCTTCTTTACTAAATCTCTCACCATCATAAATTTGTTCTATGCACACTTCTCTTTTGCCATATAAATCTAATACATAGCTATTAATTATTTCATATATTGCTTCTTGCTTCTTGTTACCCTTCTTTATTTTTGAATTATCTTATTATTTTTTATCTTTAATTATTTTACATGAATATAGTGCTACTTCTTCTTTTTCCCTTGTAAGCAATATTTTTTGCTTATATAAAAAAATATTTTTTTCTTGATTTATTTTGTATATTTCTTTCTTTTTCATATAATATTCTATCCTTTTCTACTAAAGCTTTAAACAATTCTTCACTTAATACTCTGCATTCTTTTTTTCTTTTTTTATTCTCTTCTATACATTCTAAAAATACCTTTTTATATTTATTTTTAAATTGTATCCACCAAATAGTCCAATTCTCACAGAAAAGTCTCATTACAGTATGTTGTTTCCATAATTCTATACGCTCTTTTCTTTCTCCTATAGCCAATTCTTTTTATTCCTTTTCCTACTTTAATATATTCCTCATTTTCATGAATTTTTATTCAAACAGCCAAATGATCAAAAAATCCAGTATATTTTATTCCTTTTTGAGTAATTTTTAAACTTTCTGATATTAAAAAGTAATCAGTTTCAGTCTTAATTTCATTCCTTTTATATGTCCAGCGTTTATTCCCCATATCTTTAATTGTCCACTCCTCATAATTTCAGTAACTATTTTAACATCACAGTCCTTCTTTTTATTCTTTAGGTTACAATTAAAGTCACCTGTAATTATTATATCCATATTTACACAAACATAATTAAGTATACTTTTAAATATTGTTTCTCTCTCACTTTTCTCACATTTGCATATAAAGCTGTAACCCTATAAACATACCCCCCAGGATTCAGCAAGCTCTGCACAACATGCAGGAATAGTGTAGGAGCTGCTGGAGGCAATATGGCCACCAAGAGATCCAGGAACAAGCTCCCGGGATGTGCACAAGTGCTCCTGCACTATTCCTGCATGAACACAGCTCCTGTATGCTAATTACCCCATTTGCATGTGAAAACCATGCAAATGAGGTGAATTTGTGCTCCAGGAAGCTGCCAGCCATCCATGCAGGACTAATGTAATCTGCAGAAATGTACTCGGTTAATAACCAAGTACATTTCTGCAAACTACAAAACGGAGCCATGACAGCTCCAAATAAAGGGTGTATATAATGTGTAAAGCATGCCAATGGCCAAATATATGGTCATTGGCATGGAAAACAGTTGCAAAAAAAACAAAAAAATAACTTTCAATTTTTTTGGCCGATTTTAAGAATAGGGCAGTGACGTGCAAATGGGATTGGCCGGAAAATAAAAGAAAAACCCTGAAAAAAGCTTTCTCTGCAAAATCACAATTTTGCCATTATAGTCAATGGCAGGCAGAAGACAACAAAGCCAGTGAATAGTGGTTGCTAAGAGGAAAGCTCAGTGTGGGACTTGTAACTAGGCATTAGCAGGCAATCCTATGCAAATGAGGGAAATGATACTGAATCATAGATTATCCCTCATGGCTAGCCAGCACCCAGCAGTGTAGGTGCAGGAAGACCATGGTGCAAGCCTAAGAGCTAGCTGACATCATAGAGGGGTGTGTCAGGCATACTGTAAGCTTATTGGAGCCCTGTGGCTCAGGTTTGCCCTCAGCTTAGTAGAGCTAAGGAAGGGGGTGTGTCTGAAGCTGCCTAGCACTCTTTACATTACCTAAACGGGTGTGCGCACCGCACATTGGGTTTTAAACAAGCAAACAAAAAAGTAAACCAGGAAATAGGAGCTCCGTGCACATCTGAGCACGGGGTTTGCACGGTGCACCTCAGGGCTTAAACAAGAAGGCAATGGGAAGGGAAAACAGCAGTAGGAAGGTAATCAAGGAGAACTAGCATAGTTGGCAGGTGAAATGTATCAGAATAAGCCAATTACTCAGGCAGCTGCCCAGCCCAGGACACTACTATAAACTATGAAAACACCTTTCCCTCTGGTTTTTCCTACAAACTCTACACCACCAGTGTACACAAATGGGGAAATTTTACCTAACAAAAGCAACAAAATGATAGGGGCTGCATTTGCTCTCATAAATCAACATGTGGAAGAGGCTGAGGGTAGTGAGGATGAGAATACTGATGACCAACCCACAGTGAGGAGAAGGAGAAGAGTGTACAGACCCAGGGTAACCTACCAGGGGCTACATGAGTTGGAGATAGTGGAGCACTATAGGGTGGACAGAGATCTCCTACAGCAAATTGTTGAGCTGTGCGGCCACACCTCACACTCAGAACCAACAGAAGGGATCTCATCTCAGTGGATACCAAGGTATGTGTAGGCCTAAAAATACTAGCCACAGGTACCTTCCAAAGGCCATCTGGGGATATCATGGGGATCTAACAGGCATCAGCATCCAGGGTACACCACCAGTTCCTGGATGCCATGTCAGCACATGTCAGTGAGCACATATATTTCTTCAACACCCGTGAAGCATTGACCAGCAATATGCGTCTCTTCCACCAAATAGCAGAATACCATGAGGTAGTGGGTGTTTATAGACTGCATGCACATACACATCAAACCACCACCCAGCGGGCGAGGTAGAGTCTACATAAATCACAAGGTCTTCCCCTCCATCAACTGCCAGGTCATGTGTGATGCCCAGGGCATTATAATGAATGTGTGCACTGGCAGCCCTGGAAGTTATCACGACTCCCACATCTGACATATGATGTAGCTGTACCAGAGATTTGCCAGTGGGGCATCCCATATGACCACCTATTGGGGGATGCTGGTTATGCACTGGAGCCGTGGCTGATGACACCCATCAGAAATGCACACACACCCGAACAAGAACTCCATAATGAGGCACACGCACAGACCAGAATCATAATAGAGCATGTGTTTGGGATGCTCAAGTCACAGTTCCGGGGCCTGGACATATCTGGTGGAACCTTGCATTACTCACCAGCTACATGTACCCAAGTTGTCATCGTATGTGCCATGCTACACAATATTATTCTGTGGAAACAGCTGGAGCAGGAACAGCATGGGGCAGAGCCACATAGCCCTCCACCATTGCCAAGGCCTGCACAGGCACAGAGTGACTCAGAAGAGGAACAACCTGAGCCTGCCTCAGTAGGCAGAAGGAGGCATGCCCAGTATGCCCAGGCATTGGCAAAGAGGCTATGCATAGCACATACATTGACATGGTAGGAACCCAGGAAATGACACCTTTCTCTGACTCACACATACAGTAAAAGGGATGCCAAACATGGCACTACCTGTGCTTAACCATGTATAGGGAGTGTACTATGTGCATCTGACATAGTCAGCCCTCCAGCACCATCCTCAATACTGGCACAAGGTAAGTCACTCTCCCTATCAATTGATGAATGAAGTAGTATGTTTTGTTACTTGTATCTGTGGTATGGATGTGAGCATGCGAGGGAATCGGGTGGCTGAATGAGATGCCAGTAGATAGCAGACACCAATATCGGCAGCATGAAATCTGTAGCAAATACTGGTGTCACCATAGTAGCCAGTAATAGACAAGGTGACAAAACCCACTGCAGAAAATGTGGTGGGCCAAATGTGTGTCCATAGGGCACACACATGCCAGTCAGTGAGGCTCACATACCCAACAATGTCTCAGCCAGCAGGACAGGTGTAGACAAACACAAAGAAAGGCTGTGCTAAGGCCTCTGATTGATGGCTATGGAGAACAGCCCCCCTCCAGACCTACACAGACAGACTACAACAGGTCAGGCAGTGAGATGTTAGTTTTGAAGGGTAAGAAGTCTGAAACTGAAATGTAGATCAATAAAACCTAAGAACTGTAGTACACTGATATGCCTCTAGTCTGCATGATAGGTCAGAATACAGAATGAAATGGAGTACCTGAAATACCAGTACAATCATAGTAAATGTGTACAGTTGTCAAGTGTGCCCCCCCACAATCCTATGTAGAAATGTAGTAACATGTATGTGTAGGTGTAATAACAGTGGAGCACAGATTACCTGAGCCAGCCAAAGAAGCAGGACAGATTGTAGCATGTGTACAATATGCAGGGCTGTGTGTGTTAAGTTGGTGTGTGTTGTATATTGTGTGAGAGTGGTCAGCATGTAGGCATGGTGGGCTTTGTCCTGGTGGCCATTGGCCAGTACTGGCGATGACAAGGCCAAGTTTTCACAACTGCCAAGCACAATGCGTCCCAGCAAGACACATTCCAGCAGTAAGCCATATTAATTGTTCAGATGTAATATCTGTCACCATCTGAAAGATGGCATGAATGTGGGCCCAGACATACAAACAGTACACAGGTGGAAGTACCCTAGACAGACAGTGTATAAAATGTTACTGTGAAATGGACACACCTTTAGAATTGTACATACAGGTTAGCAGCATATTAGTTGGGTTTGTAGTATGGAATACTGATGTCATCTGGCCAAACGCTGGCAGACCACAAAGGTCACAGGTATGAAGTTTTGAGAAACTGCTGATGTCCCTGCACAAGCCAGCATAAGTGGAATGCCCCACATATATCTGTGAGTCAGCTGCAAGTAGCTTCCATAGCACACCTGCACCCAGCTCACCCCACCATCAGCCACAGGTACCTCACAGGTCTTATCCCTGCTGTTGGAAATGAGTACAATATGACCCCCACCTCTGTATGGAAATAGTCACAGAATGCAGCATGCTGAAGAAAGGTCCCATGCAGGTGTGTCCCTAGCTGTAAGCAGTACCCTGCCAGCATCCACACCACTGGATCAATAATGACAAAAACTATTGACATTAACACCTTGCATATCTACCCTGTCACCCCAGGGGAATATAGTGGCTTGCAGCCTGGGACTGTAGGAGTGACACAATGCAACGGCCTGCTACAGATAGCCGGCATCACTACCAAATGCCCTACAGTCCTCTATCAAAGGCCTGTGTCTCACCCATACTGCCAATGTATGTTGTCTCATGGACTCCCAAATAGCAACATAACACAGTCCACAGAACCCAAATGCAAGGCCATGTTGACAAATCCCAGTAACATGTCCACCATGTCCTCCTGCATGAACTGTGGACCGACCCCAAAATACTGCTGGGATGAAGTGATAACTATAGGGAACTTATCAGATAATGTTTGCATAATGTTTGGAAGAGGATAGAATAACGGGAGGGGGTAGGAGCATGGATGCCATGGAGTGTGTGAAGTCTGAAACTCAGCCATGTGCACATACTATCCCTGCCTGCAAACACAGGAATGGGTGGCTACAAACCTGCTTGTAAACCACAATGGGAATGGGGTAATGACCAGAAATATGAGCCCTGCCTCTGGGTAATCTGTGTGAATCTGTACAGTTGTGAGGTATGGCCACAGCAGGATATGGCCATACTGTCACATCGATGGATGTACAAGCATGGGATCCTCAGCCACCACTGTACCAAGGTGCTGAACCATTTACACAGACCCATCAGCAAGTGTCTGCAGCTTACCCTCCAGAATGGCATGACTGTGCAAGAATATGTAGGCTGTAGACCACAATTCTGGACACAGCTTCATTCACCCTTTGTTCCCCAGGAATTACTGCAAGCAAATATGTATACCTGACAGTAGCTGATGACATAAAACATCACAGTGTAAAACAGTACATATATCTGAATATCTCTGCTAACACCAAAACCATGTAGCAGAAGCAGCATAGTACCTACAGTAACCCACTATCCTTTGCCCATTTGCGCGTTTGTGTGTGTATAGAGATCAATGCTTTTGTGGTTATTCACAGTCACTATACTCCCCATTGCCCTACTTTGACAAGCCTGCTGATGTCATTCACCTTGAAATACACCTTTGGGGAAAAAGTAGCCCACTAAGCTCTGTGGCACATGCTATAAATGCGTAATGCTGTAGTGTGATGTACTAGTTAGGTAGGAGTTCTGATCCCAGACATGACGACTGTGAAACTTTGTGTGTGTGTGTGTGTGTGTGTGTGTGTGTGTGTGTGTGTGTGTGTGTGTGTGTGTGTGTGTGTGTGTGTGTGCTTGCTTGTATGTGTAGGGGATAATGCTTTTGAGGCCATTCACAGTCACGACTATTTCCATTGCCCTACTTTGGCAGGACTGCTGATGTCATTCACTTTGAAATACAGCTTTGGGAAAGAAATAGAACAGTAAGCTCTGTGGCACATCTTATAACTGTGTAATGCTTTAGTGTGATGTACTAGTTAGGTAGGAGTTCTAATCCCAGACATGGCAACTGTGAAACTTTGAGTGTGTGTTTGTTTGTATGTATGTGTAGGGATCAATGCTTTTGAGGCCATTCACAGTCACTACAATTTCCATTGCCTTACTTTGGCAAGCCTGCTGATGTCATTCACCTTGAAATACACCTTTGGGGAAAGAACAGCCCAGTAAGCTCCATGGCGCGTGCTATAACTGCGTAATGCTATAGTGTGATGTACTAGTTAGGTAGGAGTTCTAATCCCAGACATGACAACTGTGAGACTCTCTGTGTGTGTTTATCAGTATCCTGTGTGGAGGAAGCTGTGAGTGTGTAATAACAGGACTTATTGTGGAGTGGGTTTTGCAAATTTCTTATATGGTGGACCTATTATATATCACAATGTCCACCTTACAAGGACAACAGATGTCAAACAGCATAGAGGCTGGTGTAGACAATCCATACCCCTACATGTGACATCATGGATAGGGAAACAGTATAGGCAACCCTTGTTTTACCCAGAGAACACTCTCTACCTATGTCCCATACACAAACACACTTGGCTAGGCAACAACCACTATGTAGGTATTTCCCTGCATATTGCCCACAAATAGTAACCATGGTGTGATTGCAGTGGACTACAGAGGACATGGCACCCTGTCCCATCCCTACAATAGGCAAATCATTGCATACAGTGGTCCTTTGCTATGTTCCCCACTGGACGCCTGCAACAACTGTAGATTCAGCAAATGTAACCCACAAAGGAAATACCATGCCTTATACACATCCCCTGTATGGACAGATGCCACTAACACCAGTGAATACCTGTATCATGCTGTCAATGTAGGTGCAGGTTCAACCTGGTTTCCATTGCCAGGTCTCACCACATGAGGTCAGGAATGGCACATCAGATGATAATCTGTCCACACAACATGCCCCAAACACCCCAGGTACACTTCACCATGTCACAGAACATGCATGTGGGATGTGTGCACATCCCAGACACCATCCATGTTATGGAATATAGAACACATACATGATAAGCATTTCACAGCACTAGCCACCCACAATAGTAACCCAGATGAGTTGATGGTGAATACAATACCCACCTGTGTGGACCAATCCAAAGATTACACCCCTGAGCCACACTGCAGACCAGTGTCATGTTGCCTGATGCCAAGGTATACCCTTTGTCTAGACTTGTACAGCCTTCTGGCCCAATCAACCACTACACGCCTGTGAAGCAATGCACCCATGCAAGTCAGTACTGGCAAACTTGTGTCTTCTTGTGTGTGGAGGTTAATGACTTGGATGCCATTCACACTCACTACACCTCCCATTGCCCTACTGAAGCATGCCTTCTGATGTCAGACACCTTGACATACCATTTGCCCATATATCAGCTTGATAACCTCTGTGGTGCATGTGATACCTGTGTAATACTGTAGTGTAACAAACTAGTTAGTTAGGAATTCTAATCCTCACCCTGCCAACTGTGATAATGTGTGTGAGTCCCTGAGAGGGTGTGGCTGTGTTGTTCTTGACACCTGTTCTTGTGGACAGGCACATGCACTACACCTACCTTATCCCTCCTTTATCACTGTTGCTGATGTCACTCACCGTCAAATATACCCTTGGACAGCTCTCCAACATTTAAACTCTGTGGTGCATGCAATAACTGCATAGAAATGTAATAGCGATACATAACCAGGGAGGGGGTTGAAACCCCATACTGGTAAGTATGTGACACAAACATGCTTAGCTTTTACTCTCCTACCCCCCTGTCTTACTTTGTCTCTGTCTGTCTCTTTCACTCCCTCTCTGGTGGATGTGGAGAAGTTCACCTGCTTTGCTTAGGCAGGAGCATGTGTTTTGTAAGTGATCCTCATGATCAGCTGATGGCATGACATGTATTTCAGTCCCCCACTAGCTGATTGCATGTGGAACAGCTGTGGTAACACTCCCATAGCCAGTTGCATGGACACACACTCCTATAACTAGGAACATTGTGTGGCTGTTGGCCCTTTTCATTCACGGTGAGCAGGACTTCATGTTGGTGTTTGGCAAACAGTATCACAGATGGTAGTGGGGTATACCTCTAACAAGATACACTGTGGAGACAGGCCAACAAACAGGAGGGGGATGTTCCAGACATGACTACAGAATGTAAGTCTTGCTCTTCTACATTTGAAGTAATGTTGGTTTAACAGGGTTTGTGTGGGTATGGCTGGTCTACATAATTTAATACCTGTCATGACAGTGTTATGTGTTTGAGGAAACTCCCACCTGTAGGGTTATCTGCAGACTGGCCAGTGTTTGCAGTCTTACGTGTGTTGTGTTACTCACAGATTATCTATCTTTAGAACTGCAGAAGCATAGTCTGAGGATTGCAGTCAGCACATGGTGACAGCCATGAGAGTTACTGACTTCATATCCCTCATAGGACATATGTCACAACAAACCCTGTTACACCAGTAAATCCATGAGGTTATCACAACAACATCTCAATATTGGCTCTGTGTTTGTGCCCCCAGCCACAACTCTATCAACCTTTGTACATATGTCATGCAGTAAGAGGTGCATATGTTTAGTACACCATTAATTATTCACATCATACCTGATAACAAGCCAGTGAGATATCAGACTGCTAGACATGTTATGTATAGTAGGGGTTATAGTTGAGGACAAAACCTGGACATTCTGTCGTAGTGTGTACAGTAGTGAGGTCTGTGTACTTATGGTGATTGTCAACAGTGTGTGTATTGTGAATATGTACCTTGGCCTGTGTACCGAATGTGGTAGATGTCATTGTTTTTGGTCCTGTTTTATCTGATGATGCATGCTGCTCCAGTGTATGATACCCTATTGGCTTACATGTTTGTAGGTCCAAACACACACATGTCCCATACCACAGTCAAGCATCAGAATACACTGTGCATTTGCCCAGTATATGTAGGGTTAGTGTGTGAGTGGCACATATGAGGATTTTGTTGATCAGACAGTCCATATACTGCAATATTAAGCACGCTTACCATATGTGGCTGTGGCTGTGTTCACATTGGTTGTGGGTATGTGCTTTCACACAGGTGTCTGTTATTCTGTGCTGTGACATGCTTGTAGAGCCTGCTATATTTGCAGTTACATGTGTATTCCCCCATAAGAAATGTAGGCCAGTCTGCCTGTAGTTTGCACAGTGCTTTGTGACATGCTTAGCAGCTCAGTGTACTTACCCAGTGTGATGTTATGCCCAGATATTTGTCAGATGTACTGCTGCCGGACCACCATAGCTGTCATGTATTTATGACAAAGCAGTGGGATGCTGTACAGATGTACTAGTGGGTAGTATGCGGGCATGTGACCTCTGCTTCACCAGTTATTATGTGTCAAAAGAGACAGGAGTGTGTGACTGCATAAACTGTGTCAGAGTATGTATTCCAGTATTTACATGATATACCCATTTACATGGCTGTTAACATCCACATTGTCAGGCTTGGTCCACACTTCTTGCACTAAGGGGTTCTGTGTATACCTCTGGACTGACAAGAGTGTGTCAGACTGTCCAAATTTATTGGTCATATCTCTGCTGTATTCCACAGGACCATTACTGTGATATCTGTGGTACTGTACTATGATGACCTTAGGATGTCTGTCAGTAACTGATGGCGTACATGTCAATA
>NC_056733.1:575952839-575957839 GCF_019279795.1 Protopterus annectens | reverse complement strand
ATCTAACATACATTACCATCTATGCCCTTACCTTAACCCGCACCCTAACCCTAAGGTCCATAACTATCGCACACTTACCTTACGGAGCTATACTGCAGAAGGGCCAACCAGGATGATTCAACGTTTCAGATTTCGTGCTTCAGGACGATCGATGTTTTTGCGGTTTGATGAAGACGTGTCGGTGTTTAGGTGTTCGGGTAAGTAAACATTCATGTTTTTAATATGAACCCATTTATCACACTATCTGTGGCTCTACAGCACCTCTCACCCTCCAAAGGGTAGGGCTGTGCCACCCACACCAGCAAACCTATGTTTACTGAGTTGAGGATTGCACTACATTGGGGAAGGGGGCATATACCCTGCCAGTACTATCATCAATGACATTAAACTAGTGGACTTCTTATTCCCAATGTGTTGTTGTGCCTATTCTGGCTTGGTGGCATTACATAGGGTACAATGTGTTCCTTGCACAGGTACATACATCCATGTGTACAGTATTCTCTGTGTATTGCATTAACACCAAAGCCTCTGTGTGTGTTATACACAAACACGTGGTGTGTACCACCCAGTGCACTTACCATTGTCCACTGTAGAAGGGCTGCTAACAGCAGCCACCATGCACTCACATGTATACACCACCCCCAGACCTATCAGCCATGTGGCACATGCAGTAACTGTTATACAGACCTGTGACATGTGTTCACCTGTACCCAAGATATGGCACAGCCAAGGTGTCACCACAGTGCCACACCCTTTGTAGGATATGACAGCAGACCATCCTCCTGCTGACACATGGAAACCTACAACACAAATGGATTACATTATGGAGATCAAAATCACTCAGTGTTAATAACAGCTATAATGCATCATGGCTGGACAGCTACACTTCCTGACATGTAAGCATTAAATTTTACTGCTGACAATATGTTACACAGCAGTATTTTGGTACACCTTAGTACAGTCACTGTGTGCATCAGAACCAAGTTAGCCTGTCCCTGCATCAATGTTATGGATGACAGGGATGTGGCACAGGTATCATCATATGCACAGGGTGTGTTGTTGGTTTGCCAGAGACCTAGGCTGAGCTGTACATTTGACACAATGTGTGTGAGTAAGGGGGTTTAATTATTGATATGGCCATGATGATGTGGTGTGTGAAGGTATGGGATTGCCCTAGCTGTGTTTGTATTGTGTGTGAGTATGCATGCACACAGTTCTGCCATGTGGTTGCCCTATACAGGTGTTTGTTGGACAGCTGCAGACCATACCTGGCAGGGTGTGCAGTTCACTGCCTCTGGCCACGGACATGAGAACTGTGCCTGCCAGGGATTCGACAGGCATGTCCAGGTACAAGCCACAATATGGCACTCTCCCCTGATGATGACATATGTCCGCTGGAATCAGGTCTTTCCTGGGACTGGCCAGGGCCATGTGCTTTTGGCCTGCTGTGCTGTGGTGTGGACAGAGTCCCCCTGCAGTGCTGGGGCTGGCACTGCCACTACAGGAGTGGCTTGGTGTCCTTGCATGTCCACGTCGACCTCCAGTTGTTGGTGTTGCTGGCCTACGTCCAAGTGGCCATCACACCACTCCCACCATATGCTCAAGCATGGACAATCCATGGTCAAGGAATCCCATCATCTCACCCCACCATCTATCCATGAGCTCTGTAAAATAATGGTGGGCATCTGCAAGATCACGGATGTTGTCAGTAACAGCAGAATGTGTAGCCCTCTGCAGCCTCAGAGCCTGTTTGGTGTACCGTTCCATATGTGCCTGCACCTCCATGACAGCCTGAAACATGCGTCTGTTGGTAGCAGATGTGGTACTTCTGCCAGGGTCACGATGGCCAGCAGCCCTCCAATGAGCACCCCTGTACATCTGCCTATATGGTATCCTGCCAGACATCTGGCTATGGCTGCTGTGTCCAGACACACATGCCATATATACCACACTGTCTTGTTCCATGCCACCAACCACCGACTCTCCATCTGCTATGGCCACTGGTGGTGGGGTATGTATAGGCATTGTGACTGTGTGCAGGGATGGGGTGGATAACAGCAGGATGTCAAAAGATGGCGCAGCTTCAACCTTTGACAACCCCGCTTGTGCCTCAACACAACTATCATCATTGTCAGTGTTTGTATGGACACCAACAATCAGATTGCCACACACACACACACACACACACACACACACACCCTGAAATTCTACCATAATACTTACCTGTCCCTGAGTTTACAGACTGTCCCTAGTTTATTCTCTTAAGTTCCCCATCCTGCATCAATCTTGGATAATTACAGTCAATGATACTAGTCATTAATGTATCATTCTTCTAAATGCCTAGAAAAGTGACCACAAAACATGATCTGTTACTCCATTACCTCTTTGACGTGATTGGAGTCGTTTTTTTCAAAGACTCTCTGATGTCATCCAGTGTTCACCCTGGGTTTGTCCAGACATCTTGAGCATGGCCCCCATATGTTAGGGGCTACTACAGTCACTCAATAATGTCATGCACTGGAGTGTCATACATAACTACTGTTCAGTAAATGCAAGATCTTTTGCTCCATTAACTTTTTATGTGGACTACAGTAATATTTGGAAACACTCTCTGGTGTCTAGTAATTCCCCAATGCATCTGTAGTGCTGCATACATGGGTATTCTTTCACCTTTCTGCTTATTGCAATTATAACAGTATCCCTTGTGTGTAGTTTCTCTCCCAAGGCATGTTCCATGCTACAGACCTTATTATGCTATCAGCTGTCCTGAGATTACATGTCAGAAAAGTATTCCTGGTGTCTCATGTGTCTGTCCATGTCCATGTACTGCATGATTTCAAAGGCAATTTGTGAGGTACAAACAACCCACACTCCCACATGTGCATACAGGGACACGCACACAAACACACACACTCATACACACACATATCCTACATACATCAACCCCCCCCTCCACTCCACCAGATTGCACTTACAGACAAAATAACCCCTCCTCCCCACACACACACACACACACACACACACACACACACACACACACACACACACACACACACACACGCACACACACGCACACACACACACACACACACACACACACTTACAGGTGAGGTTGCACAAAGATGTTACACACAGACATCCCATTACCCATTTGTCAACATGCATGACATATGGCACTGAACAGCATGCAGTGCAGCTATAGTCAATCCTTGATAGCAACATTATACATCTCTGTGATGCATGAGTTGTGTTAGTAGATGATGCCCCTTCCCCTGGAACACACTGCACCCATGTACAGAGTATTGCTGTGCACCTGTTCGGCACCCTGGCATGTACTGTGCACCATATCTCACAGGTGTACACACCATTGCTGAATGTGTATTATTGTGTCAGTTATGTTTGCTCTGCTGCTCAAATCCCCTATGTGTTTGTCTGACACATACCTGGGATGATATGTGGACAGATGTCATTTGTGAATGCCTAATGTCTGATTTACAGATCTCATCATCAGCGGTGCATGTATCGCCAATGCAACACAATTACACTGACAGCCTTCAAACCTTACCATGGCTATGGGGAATGTACACACCCTTATTGATATGATGCCCTCTTCCTTGATATGCCATGGGACCACAGTACTGCATATGTTAACATTACACAAACCTATGTGACATATGACCTGTGCAATCAAATGCAGTGTCAAACAAATGTGTTAGTTGTGCAGATGCTGAATGAGATGCATACACTTTGTGGGTGCAAATGTGTGCACGACCTTATCATGTTGGTTTGTTGCACCTACTGTTATGTGTACTACAGCAGTCACTATTCCTGTAGGGGTATACTAGCATGGGCCATCTGCATTTGCCAGTATTTGGTCATTCTGCCCTACAAATGTCCCCCAACTCTGCATGATTGCAAGGTCAACTCATGTGCACATCCCTTGGAGGTCACACAGTGCCGTCACTATTGCTGCAGAGTCAGGGTTATGTCTGCCACAGTTTCTGACCTTGACTGTGTGCAGATACAGCCATTTGTAGCGTCATTTGGATCTCTGCTTCAGTGCACTGTTGTGTCATAATGACACTCACTCCCTCCCCTCCCTCAGCCTTTTTGCAGATGCTTGACAACTATGGCCTACACATGTATGTCATTTTGCAGTGTCCCAAACACTGAATACCATGTGTACTGGCCTAGTCCCTGCTAATGAACGGCAAATATACAGGTGTACACTGGCACTGGCAAGGTACAGATGGGGATGGTGGGCCTGTGGTGGGGTGAGGTGTTGGTTGTGCAGCACATGTATCTTAATTGATACTATCTGTAGGTTTCCAATGTGGTCTTGGTACACCAGTACACATTGTAATACATGCCTTTTGGGGACCTTTTCAGTTATGCATACACTACCTGTAGAGAGGCCTGGCTGATGTTTCCTGTGATACTACTGTCCCATCTGATTACCCTAACCCATGGGCCAAACTTATGCAGAGTCCAGACAATTGCTGCCATGAGTACTGCACAGCTAATACTTGCTAGACATTCCTACAACTCCCTCAGTGTTGTGGCATGTTACTAGGCAGCCTGCATGACTGGTTTTCAATATTTGACATCATCAGTCTTGGATGGCCAACTGTTTATTTTCTACTTGAATCCTGTCCCATACATCCTCACCACATACATGACTGTCTGCACTGTTTGCCATGGTATATGCAATGGTGAGGTATGGCTACATGTCCAACTCCTGGGTGCTACCTGTTGGGTATGGGATCCATGCCATGGCATGTAAGATGTATGCAGGCCATAGCTGCCTCTGTTGCAGGTAAATGGGCACATTTGATGGCTAAACATCTTGGACAGCAGACCATTTATTGGTGTGACATTGGGGACTTGTACTTGCTGGAAGGTCCATACTCATGAAGAATGCATGCTGTCAGTAACTCAACATCTGCTTCCACTATATGTTACCTTGAGTGTATGCACACATATGTTTCCAGTGTTTGTAA